>NW_008353937.1:2236617-2296555 GCF_000622305.1 Nannospalax galili
TTGCCTGCCTCTGCCATCAATAGGAGGGAATTCTTGCTTGGTACTTTAAACCTAGCCCAAAACACTCATGGCTAGTGAGGTCATAGACCGTAGAGGAAAACCTAATACTGCTGTTTAACTAGAGGCAGTTTTTTTTTTTTTTTAGATAGTAGCTCACTGTATAGCCCTGGTGGCTTGGAACTCACTATGTAGACCAGGCTGGCCTTGAACTCACAGGGATCATCCTTCCTCCACCTCCCGAGTGCTGAGATTAAAGTCGCTTGCCACCACCCCTGGCAGAATGTTTTTGACACTGCATTTGGAGCAGGCGAGACACTAATGTGAACATTCTCCTGGTTCCTTGGCACTAGTTTGGGCATTCCTGAATATTCTTATTTCCCTCCTGTTTGGTTTGTTTTAAACTGACACTGAATAGATTATTTCTGAGTCCCTTTAACAAGCTTGCTCTTGCCTTAGTTTTTACTAATTCTTTCCTTCCTCGGTGGACCTACCTAGCATCTGGATCGAGTCCTTAGTCTTTAGTGATGACTCTCTCTGGGGTTGTCTGTGCCGTTTTCTTCCCCAGCTTGACCTCATGGGCACACTGCACTTCCCTTTGCGGCTCCCCCGCCTCCCACTAGGTGTGACATTGAGACCGCCAGCTTTTCTTCTTTTTCTTAGTCTTTGAAGCTTAACACCATGACCTCATGCGATATCCCTCCCCAGCCCTTGCACCCAGCCACCAGGTTCACCAGATGGTATCTCAGAGCAGTCACTAGGGCTGGCATTAACAATGATTCCTACACACTGGGTGCTCTGAGCATTCACTGTCCTGTGCTTGTGGTCACCGTGAGGCTGCTGGGGCAGGTAGGTTTTTCAGGCAAACTGGCAACAAATGCAATCACAGAAGCAGGGTCAGCATGAAGCAGCTCAGCGATCGACTGGAAATAAGCAGAGGTCAGAGGCGTGCCGTTCACTTTCCAGGACATCACTGCCCGGAACCTGAGTCCTAGAGCTTTCTTCCTGAACATGTGTCTCTGAATGTCTGTGTGCCTCTGCTAAATCAGGGTTAGATTAGATCATCATAAGTACTGGTTAGTTACTTGATTTTTTTCACTTAGTGATGTCCCATTTTCGATTTTATTTTCATTGTTTCTACTATGAAAATATTCATTAAAATTTCCCCTACCTGATCTCCAAATTCTATGAATAGCTAACCCAGCCCGCTCTTGGCATTTAGGCATGATATTGCTTAAGGCTGTGTAAAGTCAGATTCACTGCTGGAAGGTGCACATGGCTCTGGTTCCCTCCTCCCACCGTCCTTAGGACAACCCGAGGCAAGAATTCTCTGAAACCGCCGTTTGGAAAATCCTATGAGTTTACTGGACCTGCTAACTGAGCTTGGGGTGCTGGTGTACTTACAGAAGAGCGCCCCCGCAATTCACGGCTGTGCTGATAAGTCCACACCCAAACATAAATCCTGTGGCTTCCCGATAGCCACACAAAATGGCGAGAAAACTGCCTCTTTGCTTTCTTGGCTTAAATACCCTTAGCCCCTCCCCTCATGCAGATCAACTGATTGGGTGGGAAAGATACTGGGCTTCCCCTGTTTGACTCTGGCAGACTGTGGGAAGGAGGTGGGACTATAGCTTGCCGCCATAGTGGTCAGAGGAACTTCCAGGTTACAATTTTTTAAGCTAGTTGACTTGTGGAAGAGACAGGGCCTGTCGTCTGTGGCGTACCCCTCTTGGTCTTCCCAGCAGGTCTGTTTGATCTGTTTCCTCTCTCTGCTGACTTCTTTTGTAGTGGAACTTGTGTCCGACAGCTCTATGGTTCAGGTGCAGTGATTCTTGCCTAGAACACCTCATCTGTGTTCCAAGCTGCTCTGTGTGGGAGATACCCATCACCTGCCGTCCCAGCAACGGGGGTGAAGACAGGTCCCTCGATGGGGTGACGAGATTCTGAGCTCAGTGGGCTTTCCTTCCACAAAAGAATATTCTGAGTGTTGGTTCTTTGTCCATAGTGAGGGCTTTCAAATGCCTTTTTAGTTCTGGAAAATAACTTCCTCTATCATTTCTGCTGTTTGAAGGTGCTCTCTTGTAAAGTAGAACACTTAGTGCACCTCCTGGGCTGCTTGGTTCCCCGGAAACACACCCCAACTCTCACTGTAACTTTAGAGCTTCCTTATATGTTCAGCCTTCCATCCTGTGCCCTGGCTTTTAGCGTTTCACAGACTTGTGGATTTTGTTGATTTTGTTTTGATCCACTGACTGCCCCTTTTCTCGTTGATCAGATTGTCACTGTTTGGCCAGAGGGAGCTTTGTTGAGTTGGCTCCCATGTCCTGTGGCATGCCGATTATCTTTGAAAAGTTGGCTGCATTTGTTGTAAAAGATGAGCTCTTCCGTCTCCCCAAAGCCTGTAGCATCAGGTTCTCTGACAGGGTTGGGGAACGAGGCCAGGAGCTGGTCTATGTTGTGACATTTCATCCAGCTGATAGACTCCCGCTGGCCTCGCACCAGAACATGCTGGGGGCTTTCCCATGCTGGGGGCTTCCCCATGCTGGGGGCTTCCCCATGCTGGGGGCTTTCCCACATGTCGACTGGCCCTCCTCTCATTGTCCTCCCTGCGAGGGCTCTGACCTGTTCATCTGTGAGTGGACTGTACCTGCTTCTCACTCAACACCGGGTTCTACCGTCGGCACTGCTGTATCTGTGCTTCCTTGCTGGGGTCTGCACTGGGCCAGGCACTGCCCTGTCCCTCAGCCATGTGCCCATCGTCTATTTTCATATTCCCCCATTTGGTAAGCTCCAGGCTATAATATCGACTTAGAGAGTGGGAGTCATTGTGGAAGAATGTTTCAAGCACCGAGTGACTCAGTCGAGGTATGACTATGTTTTTAAATTAAATATCAAGCCCTGCCGTCTGACATAACACATAAATGACAGTGAGGCACAGTGTTTGGAAGTAGAACTGCTCTGGGGAGTCAAAGGCATTTTGTGGCGGTGTACACAGTGGGCATTGTAGAACAAATGAGAAGAGCCTCTGTTTTCTGGTAAAGTTTACAATAGTTTGTCAGCTATCAGCTGAGTGCTTTAAAAAAAGCAACTGAGACATTCCCAGAAAATTCTAGAACTTTCTCTTTTCTTTCTTGAAAACAAAACCAAAGGAGTCCACCAAAGCCAGACGAGGAGGTTAGCAGTGTTTAACAAGGATCCTTCAAGATCTCAAGAATCTTAATCTGTGAAAGGAAAGTACGGAGTCCTATTACTTGCTCCCCATCTCTTGTATTAAGTGAAAGCCCTAGTTAAAGTCCGTTGCCTCCGAGTTTCTGTCCCTCCACTTAGAGGAGGCAAGGGGCTGAGGGCTGGGAAACCTTGTTGCTGATCCAGACAGTGCTTGGAGAGGGCCAGCCACCAGCACTGGGAGCCAGCCGGAGGGACAGACCAGAGGACTCCACTGCAGACCTCCCGAATCCAGAGTTTGCAGCTTAGCCAGTCGCTGAGGTTGCTGGAGTGTGCGTTCAAGTTTGGGGTGCCTGCTCTGCCCTGGGCCTCGAGCTCTGCTCCCGGTTCTGTGCTGGTATCCACTCTGGGAAGCCCCTTGCTTGCCCCCTTGTCTTCTGCTCGCTGCTGCAGTGTTTTGTATGCTGTGCTGGTGTCCCCCCATCCTCCTCACTGTCACAGCCGCCCTGAGGAGTGCAGTGCCTGGCATGCTGAGTGTACTCAGTGATTGTTTGTTGGGGACGGGGACAGGGGGTGGGGGTTGGGGTGTGCTTGGTCCTAGGCCAGGGCATTACACAGCAGGAGACGTGGGCCTTGCCATTGAGGGACCCTCAGTGCAGAAGGCAGGTAGACCTATAGTGACCAGAGAGACCACAGGGCTCTGGGTGCTGAGGAGGTGTGCAGGTTGGGTTCCTGGAGCAGGGCCCGAGAGCCCTGAGTGTCCTCCTTACCCCTCTGCACAGTCCTCCAGGGGAGCCCGTGCCCTCTGACTCCCTGAGCGTTGGGATTGAGCATGTTAGCAGGTGACAGCCAGTTCATCACAGGTACCCTGTGAGCCTCCAGAAAAGGTCCCTGTGAAGACTGAATACCACCTACTCTGTCCCATCATGAGCCACATGGGCTTCCCTACAGCACAGCAGGGGGTTTGCTGTGTTTTGGGCTCCAGTGGTTTTTATCTTTTACTCTTGAACAATTCAGCTACTTTAAAACACAACATGAAACTCATTGAATGAATATCCCTAAGGATTGGATTGTGGTCTGAATGTCAATACATATCTGGTAAAAAGAGAGGAAATTAAAACCCACATCAGTGTATTTCATCTGGATAGCCCCGTAGCAGTCAGAGGTACCCGGTGGCAAGGCTGTGTACAGTGCAAATAGCAAAGGGCCCCGCAGGCCTTAAGCAAAGGTCCAACCCTGTCCGTGTTCCTGTCTCCCCTGGAAAGTTACTGTGCTGCTGCCTCAGGCCGTGACCAGTGGGAGGGTGAGGCCTGAGCTGCTGTCCTCACTGGCCTTTTACAAGGATCAGCGTGCAGTAATGGGGATGTGTTTGTTTTAGACTGCAGCACTTTTATATTAATATTAAGGTCAGTTATGACAGTCAATTTCCAAAACTTACCCCTGTGTCATCCCCAAACGCTGTCCTGAGTCGGCCTCAGGTTTCTCTCCTTTTCTCCTTCGTTGTTTCTCTTCCCCCTCTGGTCTGGTCTGCTCCTCTCCCTCTCTTGTTCTTTGGATCCAGTCCCCCAGTTTTCACCTGCCCCCGCCCCAGTCTCCAGGACAGCTGCCCGGTGTGGCTTATTTCTGCATGCCACTTGTGCCCAGCGTTAGTCTGCCTGGCAGTTGCTGGGAACACTGTACATAAAGCCATACGTTCCCTCAGGAGCTGCTGCACACATCAGGTGGTGTTACCTGCACACAGGGCCTGGCTGTGGAGTACATGTGTGGCCAGTCCCTGCATGCATAGATCTTGAAGTGTCACATACCAGCTGCTCCATGAGCTGGATGTTGAAAAGCAGCTAGATTTGGGGGCTGGAGTCAGGGAGTACCACAGACAGAGACCTGGGGGCAAGCTTAGTGCATCCACATGTTCTGAGTAGAAGGGCGTGGCCAGGGAAGGACTGGGTAGGAAAAGTTAGGAAGCCAGGGAAAGTCATGGCCTTCACTGTGCCAGGGTTGGGGTTTAAATAAGCCCACATGTGCCTTTAGCTAGGGGAGCAATGTGGATGTAATTTGTGGCGTTTAGTCTGGTAGCCATGTGGTTAGAGGGATGGGTTCGAATCTGTGGCTTCAAGTCCACGGTAGAATTGGGTTTGGCTCAGGGCTTTCTGAATTTACTTCTCGGCCTCTTGCAAGAGTGTTTGTTGCCCTATGTCAAACAAAGACTATGCACTGCGCTGCGTGCTTGCACACGCTCTTGGTAATGCTCCTGCCACCTCTCAGAGGTGTCACCATGTTTGTGTGCAGTGGTGGTTTGTCCTCCAGGCTGGGCAAGGCGGTGGCCTGGCTAGCAGACTGTTCCACTGCCGGCCTCTGTGGGGATGCCCCTTGAGCGGATGCTCCAGCATTGGGCACGGTGGTCTGTGGGCTCTTGTGGAGCTATGTGGGACGTGCCATTTTCTCTCTTCCAGCTCAAATCTGAACTTCCTAAATTTGCTAGGGGTATAAAATGAACAGCTCCATCCTGGAAAGCATTTTCAGTTCACCTTTGCAGATTTGCGTTCCACTGACTCAGTAAGAAGTTAGCTCTGCAGCGTCTACACACAAAACTGCTTCCTGTCTGAAGGTGGGTCACTCCTGGGGTGGAGTTTTTGTTCCTGATTTTTAAGCTGAGACCTGCAAGAACCAGTGTCTCAGCTCTGCGTGTGGAAGCTCAGTCTGCTCCCCAGGGGATAACAAGTTCCTCTGTAGGAAAGGCAGTTGAAACACATGCCATATTTTAGATTGATGAGCTGTGGATTGAAGAGATTATTGAGAAAAAGTCTTTCACGCAGCTCAGGAATGGACGTGTATGGAGGCAGGTGCTGGAGGCCCCCCTCACTACTGGAAGATGTTCTCATCTCTGCCAGATTAAAACAGCTTGTCTTGGAAGTCTGGGGGAAAATAGTAACACCTACTAATTATCATCAGTTCATGTCTAGTATCTTTTTGCTGCTGTAACAAAATACCAGGGGGGTGAGTACTTTATAAAGAGAAGGGAATTATGTCCAGGATTGGGCATCTCCAGGGCCCCATAGAGAATGGAAACGTGTAGAAGACCACACTGAGAGAAAGGAAGCCAGGGAGAGCCAGGGCTCACTCTTCTTGTAACAATCTGCTACTGTGGAACTGACTGCGGTCCCTTGAGAACTACATTTGCCTCTTGTTGTCAATGCCCTCTGGAACTGAGTTAGTTCCCACTAGGTCCCACCTCTACAGGCCCCACCCTTCCTCAGGATAGGCATCCTGGGAACCAGACACTTGTACCACGTGACCCCGTGGGGGACAGGCAGGCCACATCCAAACCACCTCGCATCAGTCAGGTTCTTATGTGGCAGACATTCCATTTAGCCCGTACCATTTTACTTTTTAGTGCTTAAAGCAGGACTACTTGGAATAAGTCTTGCAAGAGCTAAAGAGAGCAACTTTGTAGAGTGAGGCAGGAAAGACAGAGAACACGGATCTGTGGCCGACACAGGTTCTTCTGTCCTGTCCCACCGTCTCCTTGGCCTCGTTCCTTTGCAGAATGGACCGAGGACGCTGTCCGTGGTTGCTTCCTCCAGTGCGGCCACGGTAACTGCCCATTGTGGGTTTTGCTTCTTTGCACACCTTCATGGTAGTATCTTTGGGTCAGATGGTACCCACTTGGAATTGCCTGGCCCTGGTCCCCAATGCCCAGCTGTTCTGAATAGGGTTCTAGTGATGTTTTCATTCTGGGTTCTGGCCAGAGCTACTGGTACAGGAACATGATCAACAGTCACTTACTGACCTTGATTTCTGTCTTCTCAGTTCATTCATGCAAGGATTTGTGCTTCAGAACTTGTCAGAGAATGTGCTGATGCCCAGGGTAGACAAGAGAGACAGGTAGACCTAGCTCTGTCTTGGAGGACTGGCAGGTATGGTATGTGATGGAGGCAGGATGGTTTGTGTGTATGAGCTGTGAGGGGAGGGGAGGAAACCATCAAGGAAGTTGGTAGCCAGATGGGTGTAAGAGCACATCCCTGAGTTTGTTCTTTTCCTTATGCATATTAGTTTTTCTTATAAAGTTATGAATGGGCCTTGCAAGAAAAATCTCATGAGAAAAGTCCAGAAAATGTAAGGAGAAAATTGGAGCTGGGAGATGGCTCACTTGATAAAGTTTCTCCCATGAAAGCATGAAGATCTGGGTTTGAATCCCCAGCACCCACGTAAAAGCCAGGCCTGGTGGCATGTCAGGTCACCATAGTACTGGGGATAGGTGGATCCCTGGAACTTGTTGGCCAGCCCATCCAGGCAGTCCCTGAGCTCTGGGTTCAGCATGAAACCCCGTCTCAGAAGACAAGGTGGGGAGTGAGAGAGCAAGAGGTCAACCCATGGCTGCCACATACATGTACACATGTACACACACATATGAAAAAGGACAAGAGAAAGAAGAAAAAGGAAAGAAGGAAAAGGGAGAGAGAGAGAGAGAGAGAGAGAGAGAGAGAGAAGACAAGGGAAAGAACAGAGCAGTCCTGGTAGTTCGGCTGCCCAGAGCTGAGTGCTGTGGTCTGGAAGTCCTTCTAGTCTTTCTCTCTGCATCTTTTCACACAGGCCGAGTCATCCTTTCTGAACCCTGACCCTGACCTAATGTGGTACAAGTTCTCACCACGGGCAGGCGGTGTCAGAGCTGCTGTCTGATGCATTATCAGGACTCCGCTCTTGCTGGTGCTTGAGCTGCATGTCTCTCAGTGCTGGCCCCTTGTGGGGATGTGGAGAGGTAGGGGTCTAATGCAGCAGGCAGGGAGCAGGCAGCGGGTCACCACGCAGCAGGCAGGGAGCGGGCAGCCGGTCACCAAGCTGGGAAAAATCCCCAGCCTCCTACACCATCAATAGGACAAAGTACTTGACATAACCAAGTCAGAAGGGAGGAAGGTTTATTTGGACTTAGTCCGTGAGCCTTTTTGCCTTGGCACTATGGTGAGGTGGCATTTCGTGCAGGAGTGTGTGGTGGAGCCCAGCTGTTGTTCCCTGACCAGGGACCCAGACACAAGAGGAAGTGGATAAGAGTCTACCTGAGTGATATGCAGACTTCCCTTAGGCCCTGCCTCCTGAAGGTTCCATTAGCTCCCAGGAGCACCATCCTGTGTTAACATGTAACATGTCATACCCCTCTGAACAGTCCCTTGAGTGCTGTGATCTGGTCCTGCTCCTGTCATTCCTAAGGAGGCTCCTTTTTTCTTGGCTGTGCCAGGATCTTTTGGGAGTAAGTGGAGATGACAGAAAGGACCAGAGGGGCCCCAGGAGCCCCAGTGCGAAGATCCCAGCTCCTAGTGCTCCGTGTAAGGACCTGGAAGGATGTGAAGTAGGGTCTTCTGTTCCCGCTCTTGTCCTCTTGCTGCGGGCTGGCGGGCTGTGGGGGAGCTGCTCTTCAGCATTCCTCAAGGGACTGCAGTGAAGACTCTTTCCCTGCCTGCCAGGAAGTGTCACTCCGAACCAGCCTGAGCTTGCACACTGCAGCTTCTTAATAGAATGTCACTAAGAAAAACTCACAGTAAACATCGCTGATAAATATCATTACTTCTGCTACAATGATAAAAACAGTACGTCGATCTTTGGTGTGAGTTCCTGTTTTCATTAGCTTTTAAACAGTCCTCATTGATTTGCTTGACTTCCTAAACAAGAGAAAAGTTGAGAGTGTGGGTGTTAATGTTTAGTGTTAAAAGTAATTATTGCTGAACTGCTGATAACTCTGCACTCTGCCAGTAAATTCTCAGTCCTCTCATCAAGACCTGATGACTTTAAGATTCTTCTTTTTTCTACTAGCTTTAATTAAAAACAAGAGGGTACTAAAACTGCATCTTTAGTGAAATGCTCAACCAAAGAGAAAAGGATAATTATTTATATTAGAAACAATGTTACTTAGAAACAGAAATGTTAAAAGGAAGTATTGTAGCCATTTAATGATTTTTTTTAGGCTTAAAATAACAAGTTTATTCTCTCATAGTTTTAAAGACTATTACAAGACTGAAATCAAAATGTTGACAGGGCCAGGCTGCCCCTCTGGAGGCTACAGAGGGAGGTTCCTGGTCCTGTCCTAGCTCCTGGTGGCTGCTGTAGCCAGCCTTGGAATTCTGTGGCTTCTAGATGTGTCACTCATTGCGTTGGTTGTCACGTGCTTATCCGTTCTTTCTGTGCCTCTACCTTTGTATCCAAATTTTCCTCTTCATGTAAGGATGTTAGTCATTTTATCAGAGCCTACTGTAATCCAATATGACCTCATTTTAGCATCATTAATCTGCAAAGACCCTATTTCCAAATAATATCATGTTCACAGATATCAGGGATTAGGATCCAAACACGTATTTTTGGAGGGCATAATTCACTGTAGAGTAGAAATGAATACCATTAGTGATAGAGGAAATTCCGTGGTCTAGTTTTCAGAGTGTGACTCTGCTCATTCTTGTCAGCTTTCCCTGAGGGTCCCTGTTATTCCCTCCCTCATTCAGCTTTTTTAAATTATTATTTTTTTATTTTTTGGAAGAAGCATTTCATTACAGCTTTAACATACTCATTAACAATTTCCAGAGCAGAATACATCTCTTTAAAAAGTGGCTATAAAATGTTTAGGTTCACAGTTGAATTAATACAGTAATACAATATTGAACTCAGTATAAACCCTGTAAGACATAAAGTTGAATGAGTTTTTAGCCTTTAAAAAAGATCTCCATTTCATTTTGAAATATACTGTTTCTTAAAGAAATACTCATTGTTTTTGCTACTAACACTGAGATGTTGGTGCGTGTGTCTCTAATCTGTATGTATCTGATTATTACTAGTCATGGTCAGTTGCACTCGGATCCTTGGCACCTGTGTATGGACATAAAGTCACCAGGTAGATTTCAATGGTAATGTTTATCACCTCTGCTAATTAACATGACGTAAATTTTTATGCTTCAAATATAACTCATTTTAAAAATTTGTTAAATTTTTTGTGTGTATATCACACAGAACACCCCAAACATTCTTATTCATCTATATACCCACTTCCCAGATGGCACCTCTCATAGCCTCCCCCCACTACAGCCGTTATATTCTGTCTTCCCTGCTGCTGTCTGCTGTGTTGTCGGAACCCCTAGCCGTTCCCCACTGCCTGTCCATCTGGCGAATCTAGTCAGCCTATCTAGAGGTCTTTGTTTTAGGAAGGTCAGCTGTTCCTCATCTAGTGGTAATCAGTTGTCAATATTCCTTTAGATAAGATTGGGGTCTGCTGTTCATTGTCCCATTTCTATGCTGGGTTACTATCTGGGAATCCCTTTGGTCACTCTGGCCAACAACTCAAAAAAAGGTATCTTCTGTCTGGCATTGTTGCTTGTTATTGTAGCCTTCAGCTAAACCATACAGACTCTAAAAAAAAATTATATTGGCCTCTTTAATCTTTGGTTATACTTTCCTTTGGGTGTTTAGAAGGCCATACAGTTGGCCCAGATAAACCAATTTACCTCTACTCTTAAGGCTGTTTGAGGATCTGTTCCTCAGGGGTCACATGGACTTGGGAGGAGCCCCTCTTCCTTTTACCAGTTCTGCCTGTGTGCGGCTTCGCTTGGAAGCATGGAGGAAATGATTCCCCTGAGTTGACCCTCCTCTTTGTAGACCAGACACTGGTTCAAATCCATCTGCTGGGGTCTCCGTGGCCTCCTTGATCAAGAGGACAGGTGACTCACCACAGTTACAGGACATTTTGAGAGATGCTCATAGTCCCCTGGAACCAGTCGACCTAGGAGGGCAAGGAGCAAAAACTGTCCTTTATGTCCCTCTGACCAAATTAGTATAGACCTCAAAGTATGTCTGTTAAACATCGAAGGAGGTTAGTTCCACCAGTCTGGTACTTTTAATTAGTGTGTGAATGTAGATAAATCTTGGGCAGAGACCAATTGTTCTCAGATAAACCTTGCCTAGGCATATATTTCTTGATCTGGTATACATAATTTGTCAGTAGGTTGTTGGACCAATATGGTTCCCTCTGTTTTTTTTTTTTATACACCCACTTCCAAGATGGCACCCTCCCATAGCCTCCCTCCCCCCACTAGATCCCTTATACTTTGTTATCCCTGCTACTGTCTGCTGTGTTGTTGGCACCCCCAGCCGTTCCCCACTCCTTGTCCCTCTGGTGAATCTAGTGAGCCTATCTAGAGGTCTTTGTTTTAGGAGGGCCCTCTGGTTTTTAAAACTAGCTAGGCATTATTTATCTCTCACATTGTCTAACCCTTTCATCGCGGTTTCCCCAATTAATGTGCCTCCATTTTCCCCATTTCTCCCTTAAAGTTTGGTTTTTGAATAAAGGGCCTAGTTTTGTAGCTTAGGCTGGAAGTTGCTATTCAGTCCAGGCCACTCCTGGACGTGTGATCTCCCTGCCTCAGCCTCCTGGATACTGGAATTACAGGCTTGTGCCACCATGCTTGACTTAGGGTCTTAAAATTGTGTGTGTGTGTGTGTGTGTGTGTGTGTGTGTGTGTGTGTGCACGCCATAGTGTATATATGGAGATCAGAGGACAACTTGTGGACACATTTGAGAGTTCATTCTTTCTACCGTGTGGATCCAGGAGATTGAACTCAGGTCATCAGGCTTGGTGGCAAGCACCTTGACCTACTGAGCCATATTGCTGGCCCTAGGGTTTTATCTTTAATGGACTGTTGGTGGTATCATTCTGTAATGCTCAAATGAAGGTCATTAGCATCTCCTCTCCGTTTCATTCCCGTATCACTTCTTTGTAGTAAGAACAGTCAGTCAGTCTTCCAGCTGCTTTGAAATAGACAGTACGTTGTGACTAAGCACAGTCACCACTCAAGCTCCGGGCAGGACACACCTCTCCTGTCTGAACTTCCACTTTCTGACCAACATTACTACTTCCTTCTCTCCCTTTCCCTCCAGACTTCTAGAAACCACTATTCTGTTTTCTCCTTCTGTGAGGTCAGCTCTTTCAGATGCTACATATAAAGCAGATCCGACCGGCACTGGGCATCCTGTACTTGGCCTGTTTCTCTTAGCATCTGGTCCTCTGGGTTCATCCATGGGGTCACAAATGACTGGATTTCCTTCTCATGGCTGACTAGTATTCCGCAGTGTAGCCTGAATTGTGAAAGTCAGCCCGTTTGGGGTTAGCACTGAATGCTGGGGGACACTGAGGTGGTTTCTATACCCCAGTTGCTGGGGATAATGCTGCAGGGAGTTAGGGGATGGGATTAGATGTCTTCTTTCAGGTCCTTTGAGTCTGTGACCAGTGCTGGGATTGCTGGGTTGTAGTTTATTCTGGCATTAGTTTTGTTTTTGAGGCATTTACCCAGTTTCCAAAGTGGCTGCGCTAATTTACCGTACACTGGTGTGGAAGGGTTCCTTTATCGCCACACCCTCCCCATGCTGGTGTTTTATCTTTTTGTTGGCAAATTCTAAGGTGTCTGTTTATATCTCACTTCCATGACTGAGTGATTTTGAGCATTTTCTCAGATTCTGTATTTGTGTGTCTTTTGAGAAAAGCCTGTGCCAGACCTTTACCCTTTTCAGTAGTGTTGTTTGTGTTCTTGTAACTGAGTAGCTAGACTTCCTTACACAGCCTGAGTAGCAGTCACTGATCTGACATACGATTTGCTGAGCTCCCTCCTGTCCTGCGTGCTGTGTTCCCACACAGTTCTGCTCCTGGCAGAGCCCCTCAGTTTGGTGTGACATCCTTCGTCTGCATGTCTGAGAACTCGCACTCTAGCCCCATGCCAGTGGGCTCATGTTTTTTCTAGAAATGTTATAGTTTGGGGTTTCAAGTTTTAAATTCATTTTGAGCTCAGAGAACAACTTGCAGGAGTCAGTTCTCCCCTTCCAGGAGCTCATCTTTCTTAGAATGGAATCAGTCTTGACTGCAAGTGCCCTTGGCCCCTGGAGTCATCTTGCCAGTTGTCCCTGACCCCCAGCACTGTTTACTGAGGGAACTGTCCTTTCTCTGTTACATATTCAACATCTCTTCCTGCTTAAACTTCAGTCAACAAGTTGCTTACCTAAGGCATGTCATTTAGTAAACAAGGGCCACATGCGCTAAACCTGCAGCTCATAGCAGATAAAGGTGACACTCCCTGATCTAGAACATGGCACTCCTGTTCAGCACAGCACTGGGAGCGCCACCCAGAGCACTAAGCAAGAGATGGAAAGAAAGTGTCTGAGCTAGAAAGCACAACGTTAAATCATCTCTGTTGCTATGACCTTAGTGTTCAGAACCTTAAAGACTCCAAAAAAAAAAAAAAAAATCAGTAGCATTCCTATAAGTGAAAAGGAAATGTCTGAGGAGACCAGGAGAACCGTCTCATAACGACGAAATATATTTGAATAAATTCAGTCGATGACGTGAAGCAGCCCAGCATTGAAAACTAAAGCATCCATGACAGAAATGGGGGAAGATGCCCATGATCAGAGAGCCGCTCCATCTTCACGGATCAGAAAAGTGGATGCTAGTAAGCTTACCTTGCTAATCCAAGAGACCTACACATTCAGTGCAATCACTACTGAAGTAACTGTTAGAGACAAAATCAGGGTAACAAATCAAGGGCCCACCACCCAAATTAAGATATCTTGGCAAGGGGGGCTAGAGAGATGGCTTGGTAGTTAAAAGCCTGTATTGCTCTTCCAGAGGACCCGAGTTCGATTCCCAGTGCCCATGTTGGGCAGGTTACAGTGGGCTGTAACTCCAACACTGCACTCACACGCACAAGTGTGTGTGTGTGTGTGTATATATATATATATATATAATTAAATAAAAAACAAAATTTTTTTTTCTTTTGGTCTTTTTGCGACAGGTCTCCCTGTAGCCCCAGCTGACCTGGAACTCACTATGTAGACCAGGCTGGCCTTGAACTCACAGAGATCCGCTTGCCTCTGCCTCCCGAGTGCTGGGATTAAAGGCGTGTGCCACCATGCCTGGCCCAAATAATAAAATTATATATATATAATTAAATAAAAAACAAAATTTTTTTTTCTTTTGGTCTTTTTGCGACAGGTCTCCCTGTAGCCCCAGCTGACCTGGAACTCACTATGTAGACCAGGCTGGCCTTGAACTCACAGAGATCCGCTTGCCTCTGCCTCCCGAGTGCTGGGATTAAAGGCGTGTGCCACCATGCCTGGCCCAAATAATAAAATAGTTTCAAAAAGCTATCTTGGAGCTGGAGGGATGGCACAGCAGTTAAGAGCACTGACTGCTCCTGCCAAGGACCCAAGTTCACTTCCAACACCCACATGCCAGCTAACAACTGTCTATAACTCTGGTTCTGGGGATTTGACATCCTCTTCTGACTTCTGTGGGCATTGTGCAACACAGGTGCATTTACATTCATGTAGGTAAAACACTCGTGCACATAAAATTAAAAAAAAAATTAAAAAGATACCTTGGCAAAGCAAACTTCAGTCCTGCACAGAAGACTGCATGCTGGAGAGCAGTACCCAGCAGGAATTGGAGAGATTTTTGTCCTAGTGCAGGACTGTGTCTTTTCCCTGTTAGCTGGGGTTGGACCTCACAGTCTTTTGCAGTGGCCGGTTTTAAAAGAATCAGTGCAAATGAAATGGGGAAGGGGTCAGCTCCTCTGGGCCTTTGTGTAAACAAAGTTTTAGTAGGTGGGGGAGACAACAAAATGGCATTACAAAGGTTACCTCCCTGTGACCATTCTTTTGATAGAAAAGATCCGAATTCTTTATCATTTTTTCCCTCGTAACAATGGCATTTTTTACAGAAGTCCATAAAACTATCCCCAAATTCACACGGAACCCTAAAGGCACTAAACAGCCAAAGCAATCAGTAAACAAAACAAACCTGGAGACTTCACGGTCTTTTCCTTCAGAACAGCTGTATCGGCCTGAACACAGACAGATGTGCAGAGTAGTGGAATTAATAGAGAGCCCAGAAATGAACCTGCAGCTTTACAGCCCGATGATTTTTGACATTTAATAACGTTTCCCCCGTTTTTAAAAAGTAATTTTGTGGTGCGTGTGTGTGTGTGTGTTCATGCTCATGTACACGTGTGTGCGTGTACACTTTGCCATTTGGTTGGACTGGCTGGCAGGGAGCCCCTGGGATCCCCAGTGTCTGCCCCCCACCCCGCCCCGTACTGGGATTACAGATGCATGACCCCGTGCCCTTCCCTGCCCTGCTTTTTACATGGGTGCTGGGGACCACGCTCAGGTTCTTTGCTTTATACAGTAAACACTTGACCCTCTGAGCCATCTCCCCAGCCTGACATTTAAGACATTTAATAACTTCTAAACAAACAAAAGAGAACTCTATTAAATAAGAAACAAAAGGTTCTTTAAGTTGGTTTTATGAGTCAGTCAAGTTAAATGTGAGGAAGTGTTCCGAAGTTTCCTTTGGCCCTTTTTGTCCTTGGTGTGATTTGACCTTCACAACACTCATAGGACAGTGGTTTTGAGGATTAACTTTTCTACTTTATAGCTGGTAACCGAGGTTCAGGTGCCTCCTTTGGTGGCCTTACCAGCTTGCCATTGCTTCCCATCCCTTCTTGTTAGGCATTTGCTACCCTCTGCCTGGGTCAGGTCTTGACTCCTGCCCCCTCCTCCCCTTTTCCTCTGTCATTTTTTTCTCCAGAGCTTCCTGAGCTGGGCAGTACTTTGTGCCATCCCCTGCTTACCATCCCCAGCCTCCCTGTAGGGTTGAGAGTGTCACTTTTCTCAGTGTGGGACACTCGGCCTTCAGCCATGTGACCATGTGACCCTGCTGGCAGTGATTGCTCATGATTCTTGGCGTGGTCCTGTGGGTGACTCTAGACAATGCACTATTCGGGTGTGAGGACTCTCTTCCCTCTGAGGGTTGGGCCATACACCAGGGAACGGAGTAAAGGTGGGGTTTATCTACTTCCCAGAGCTATGTGTGAGCTCTGGACTGCTGGGGTGTAGGCTGTTAGGGGAGAGGGTGATAGAGTTCTGTGGTCTCCAGTCCCTGACACTTTGGGGTGGTTTGGCCCCCAAACTTGTATTTTGGGTGATTTTCTGTATATGCATTTTTCTTCATAGTAAAAGTAGCATTTAAAATGTTTTTATTATTTTTATTTTATATGTATGAGTGTATTGCCTGCATGTATGTGAGCGCACCCGTGTCGTGCAATGCCATGGAGGTCAGAAGAGGGCTTCGGATTCCCCTGGAACTGGAGTTAGGACAGTTGTTGGCTGCCATGTGGGTGCTGCCTGAGCCATCTCTCCAGCCCCAAAAGTAGCATTGAAATGTAATTAAAGGCAAAAGAACAAACAACCCAATCAATAAATGGGGAAGTGAATTGTCAGTTCTGCAAAGTACCAAGGCCAACAAAAAATGCATGGAAAAACGGCCAGTTCTTTTGACACTAGGGAAATGCAAAACAGAGACCTGATCGTCCATGTCACCCCAGTCAGAATGGCTGTCATCAGGAAATGCTGGAAATGCTGGTGAGATTGTGAGACTTTCCCCACAGTGTGCATCCACTGTGGAGATCTGTATGGAGGCTCCTCAAAAACTAAGACTAGAATTACCGCATGGCCCAGCTAACACTCCCGGGTTTAGACCAGAAGGAACCCAAGGCAGCAGACCACAGAAACGCATACACAAACTGTCTCCAATTCTGCTCAGTGCAGCATTGTTTGCTGCGGCCCAGACATGGACCCAGCCTGGTCATCTGGCCACAGACTCATGGAAAAGGGAAATGTGAGATCCACATGTGTGTGAGTGTATATATGCATATGTCGGAGCTTTACTCTGCTGTAAAGAAGAATGCATTTTGTCATTTTCAGGAAAATGGATAGGAAGTTAAATAAGTCAGACTTGAAAAGACAAATACCATGTTTTCTCTCATGAGTGGTATCTGTATTAAAAAGAGTGCAGAGGGAATCATTAGGAACAGATCAACAACGGGGGAATAGGTACATAGAAGCTCTTCTCTGAGGAAGGTCATCGGGAGTATTTTAAGTCTAAGGATGATTTTATTAATTATACTTCGAGAAAGAAGTTAACTGGAAATGGTTCTAATAGCTAGCACAAGTCATTTTTGAGTAATGAGCATTCTTTTCTTTTTGCCTGTAAACTCTCTTTAATGTGCATAGATATTTTTTTATTGATTGAGAATTTCATGCATGTCTAGAATATGCAAAGAACTAAACACCAAGAAAATAAACAGCCCCATTAAAAACAGGAGCATTGAACTAAACAGAGCTCTCAGCGGAAGAAATAAAAATGGCCGAGAGCTATTTTCTTTAAATGATAAAACTAGTTGGCATGCCAAGGTGGATGGGGGAACGTCACAGGGTCCCACCTCAAGATGAAGGTGGAAGAGGCCGACGGCACACAGCAGGTCTAGTTTCTAACAGTCAGAGGCGTGACTGCTCACAGCTGGTCATTTATTTGGAGACCTTCTCTGCTCACGCCTGGCCTCTCAGTCATTTCACACCATGAGAGGTGTTAGGTGGAGCCATACTTGGTTTGTAATATGATTTGTCTTTCCCCCAGCTGATACCTTTGGTTCTGTTTTTGGATGCAGTCTCTGTCTCTGTCCATCTGCCTGTCCATTCACCTGTCCATCTGTCCATCTTTTCTCCTCTCTCTCCATCCTCCACTTCTTCAGCCAGGAGCCGGGGAAGTAGGGACGAGGACGAGTTTCATGGCACTGTATCTGCATGCGGGTCTTTTGCCAGGCATCCAGCTCCTGCTGGGAGTGCTCGCCTCTAGGAGGCATGGTTCTGTAATTTTTATTACTTTCCAGTTCTTACCACAGGGCCTGGTACTTAGTATGCTTAGCACATCCTGCTTTGAGTCAAGAGTGAGTGGACGGTGGACTGGTGAGAAATATCACAACTTCTACAGCATCTCTTTCCCCACATCCCAGAGTGTGTGTGAGAAAGTGAGCGAGGTGATGCACAGGGAAGCTTCTAGTTTCTCTTGGAGGGTTCTATTGAACTGGTCACACTGAAGCAAACTGTTGCGGGAATGACAGACCACCAGGTCCTGTGGGTTGGGAGGGCTGCTGGAGAGCTGGTGGCTAGGCCGTGGTTTGATGGGGTGCATGATGCAAGGCCTGGCCTGCATGGTGATGTGCGTGGCTGAGTGCAAACGTCAAGGCAAGGCCAAGAAGGCCTTGAGAGGCTGGAACGACGGCTCTGTGGCTAAGAGCACTGTCTGCTCTCACAGAGGACCCCAGTTTGATTCCCAGCATCTACATGGTGGCTAATAATGGTCTATAACTCCAGTTCCAGGGATCCAGTGCCCTCTTCTGACCTCCCCAGGCACTGCATAACATGGGTGCACCTATCTAACATGCAGGCTCACACACATTAAAAATAAATAAATAAATAAAATATTAGAGAAGGTCTTGATTGCCAAGAACTTGTGTTTTGGACTTGGCATTCTCTTTAAGTAAGCTCTTAAATTCAATACACAAACAGTACAAGAATTTCTTCTGCCAACTCCGAATCTTCTTTATTGGAGAATGAAATGGCGATGCTGTGAGCCGATAGCCCAGGGTGCACTTAACAAAACAACACTTTGCAGAGGATCGATGCATTCCAAATTGTTTCAGGGTAAGTGTGAAGGTGGAGTTGTACAGTTTAGAAATTAGCTGACAGTGGTTCAGCTGTGGAGCTGAGGGCTCTGCCTGTTGAGTAACAGCTTGGGGAACCAGCCATTCTCAGAAATATTTGTGAAATGAATTTAAAGTAGAGGGCAGTTATTTTTGGAAACAAACATTCCTAAGCTGTATTTCTTCGATTTACTTGAAATATGCAGAAAGTAGATTAATGGATCTTGTACTTGGGGGAAAGATAGGCTTCCGCAGCTGGCCTGCTTTTACCCAGAGCCCATAATTTGAAGAATGTTTTTGATATATTATGCACTAGAGACCTGGACAGCAAGATTTTCAGGTGTCTGAAACAGAGAAGGTCAAAATCTGAGTGATTAATGGAAACTGAAGTCAAAGTGACTCCTGAGATAAAGTTTCTAGTCTGCACTGGCTTCCAGGGCTGATGGGGAGAACAGAGTACAGAGCGCAGGCCTCTGCACCCAGTCATGAAGGACATCCTGTTGTTGGAAGGAAAGCCCATGCCCCACATCACAGAATGGCAGAGACCAGTGCTGAGACCCAGCATTGTGGGGTCGGGGGTTAGTGCACCTCGAAACCTGAGGGAGCAACGGCACCGGACGGACACTGCTGTTTGCAGACACTCTTCTGACCATGTGCATGCGGATCCTCCTCTGCTTTGTGCAGACACTGGAGGTGCAGTGATTCGCCACCAACCATGCCATACTGGGAACGTATAGGTGCGGCGTCCACGAGACTCCCCACCTCAGATGAGAGACTTCTGAGTAATCCTGCTGGAAACAGAACAGTATTGGAAGAAATAAAACCACAAGCGTGAAGCCAGAGCAGGCCAGTATGACAGCCACAGGGAGATACCAAGGTTGAAAATGTACAGCATCCATTGAGGTGAAAATGATTAGACTAGTGGATACAACAGGACAGAGATGATTGAGCTGGGGACGGTGCTCACAAACCTTGCAGGCCTGGCCTCGGCGAGGCAGGAGGACAGTGCTAAAGGGATTTGTGAGGGCTGAATAAGGGGCTCTAGTGTATGTCCATGGAGCATTCTAGCAACAGGAAGCAGAAAGAATCCTGGAGGAAGGATATTCAAATAGGTGGCTGAGAATTTGATAAAAACAGAATAAGAAGTCAAGTCTTGGGTTTCTGCATAAAGAGAATGCTCAGTCCTCAGAGCCAAGAAACTTAACAAACCCTGATGTACCTGAGTGCAGAGATGACGTCACGGTGCAATGCAGTCAGTTTTCTGGAAAACTGATTGTGATAAAGGAAACCTTTAAAACCGCCAGAGAAAAGGGATACGTCATACAGGAGCAAAAGTGACACGATGTGGACATCAAGAAATGCAGCGGAAGACTCTCGCATCTCCTTTTTCACGTGGTAAAAGAAAGCAGCCGCAAGCCTGGAATTCTGTGGCCAGCAGCAGGTGTCCTTCACCAGGAGCTGGAGTGGTGGCTCAGGGGTTAAGCGTAGAGGACCCATCTGCAACTCCAGTTTCAGGGGATCTGACTCCCTCGTCCTACTTCTGTGGGCATTGCACATATGAGTGCATTTACATACATGCAGGCAAAACACTTATATACGTAAAATAAAACAAATAAAATCAAATTTTAAAAGAGTGTGCTCTGTTCTTTCAGAGGACCTGAGTTTGGTTTCCAGCTCCTGCATAGTGCTGGGGGCTCACAGCAACCTGTAACTCCAGTTCCAGGGGATCTGACAGTCTCTTTTGGATTCTGAGGACACCGCACTTGAGTGCGTGCAAGCGTGCACGTGAACACACACACACACACACATTTTAAAAAGTATCCTGAACTAATTTAGGTGAAATACAGGCAAATGAAGACTGAGAAAATTCACCTCCATCAAACTGGCTCTTCACAAATGCATCATGAAGTTTCTGAGTGAGGAAACCAAGCCTCTGACCTTGACCTGTGTTGGGAGTGTAGAAATATACGTAACCAGCAGAATAATTTGTATTTAAAAAAAATGTTTCCTTAAAATTGACTATAAGCAAAAGCAAAGGTTTCAAAATAAATGTTTTGAAAGGTGGGAAGGGGAACTGGAAATCCGTAGGGTCAGTTCTCACCCTGTATGCTAGGTTCCGTTGATATCACGTGTGGTAGAATGCGATGAGCTCGTGGGCTTCGTAACTGTAGAACTGGTACAGACCAGAAGAGTTGAAAGCGCTGTGTCTGATGACTCAATGATGTAGGTCAAACAGAATGTCAACAGTACTTGGTCATAAGAGACAGAAGGAGAAAAGGAGGAAAAGGTGGATCAGAGAGCAAGGCGGAGAACTAAATATAAACCCTCTAAAAACTCTAACTGAGGGGCTGGAGAGGTGGCTCAGTGGTTAAGGGCACTGACTGCTCTTTCAGAGGACCTGGGTTCAGTTCCCTGCACCCACATGGTAGCTGTGAACCGTCCTTAACTCCAGTTCCAGGGGAATCCGAAGCCCTCTTCCGACCTCCGTGGCACTGCACGACATGGGTGCACTCACATACGTGCAGACAATACACTCATACACATGAAATAAAAATAATAAAATATTTTTAAAAACTGTAAAAAGAAAACAACTCTAACTTAATGGTAGAGACCAGAATATTGAACAAAAAGTCAAGATTCAGCGATATACTATTTCTAGCTAATGTATTTTAAACATAAAACCACAAATTAAGTGTAAAAGGATTAGGAAAGCTACACTGTGTCAACATGACATAGAGATGAAAACTTAAGATGAAGTAGGTCCAGAATTTCGCCTGGATAAAGACGAAGATAGATTTCACAGTGGTGAAAGGCTCAGTTCTTCAGGACGTAGCACTGTTAAACGCTTGTGCGTCTGACAACAGAGCTTCCAGATGTTTGCAGCACAAAGCTTACAGTGGCAAAGTGAGGAGCGGGTAAATCCAGATCCATAGTGGGGGATTTCGCGGCGCCTCCCTTGGTTTTGACAGATCAAGTAGGATATCAGTAAACATATCATAGCCAACTCCATCTAGCTGACATTTATAGATCACTCAACAATAAAATAAAACTCCTAAAGCAAGTGTGGTATCACGTGCTGGGATCCAAGTGCGTGATGAACATTCATTAGGTTAGACCGTATTTAGGGCCACAGATCAAGTCTCAAGATATTTAAATGTGTCTAAACCATGTAGAATATGTTCTGAGACCACAACAGAGATAATTAAAAATCAGCAGTAATGAAAGGTCTTACTAAGCCCCAAACATTTGGAAATTAAGCAGCAAACTTTTGAATCACTCACGCCTACAAAAAGAAATCACCTGGGCAATTTGAAAAGATGAAACAGTAAAACTGAAAACAGAGCCTGTCATAGCTTCTGTGTGGGACGGAAGCATCGCCCAGAGGACAGTTCATAGTTTCCGATGCCCACATTAAGAAAGGACAACAGGGGCTGGAGAGATGGCTCGGTGGTGAAGAGCACTGGCTGTTCTTGCAGAGGACCCGGGTTTGATTCCCAGAACCCACATGGCGACTAACAGTCTTCTGTACCTCCAGTTCCAGAGGACCGGACACCCTCTTCTGTGGGCATTGCATGACACAGGTGTACTTACATACATGCAATCAATACGCTCACATGTGTAAAATAAAAATAATAAAATACTTTTTCAAAAAGAAAGGACAATACTTTAGTGTCTGTCTTCTACCTTATAAACCCAGGGGAAGGAGAACTAAGGCTGATTGCAGCGATGCCTGCCTGCGATCTCAGGACTCTGGAAGTAGAAACAAGGAGGTCATGAGCTTGAAGCCAACCTTAGCCACATAGCAAAACCTTGCATCGTGGGGTGCCGGGGGAGAGACCCCTAACTCAGAAAGAGCCAATAAAGGTCAGAATTCAATGAAATTAAAAACAGACCATAGGTGTAATACCCCAATGAAACCAGGTACTTATTCATCAAAAAGATCCGTAAAAGGCATAAAAACCAATGAGAAAGTACGTGAAATATTAGGGATGGGAAGGGATATGCCAAGAAAAATTATAGCGGATAACTTCATGTAAGTAAACTTGGTAAATAAAACAAAACAGGCGTTTCTTGAAAGACACAAAGGTACACATCACTAAAAAGTGACTGAACGTTAAAGAGCATGCTTCACTAGTGGACTGACGCAGTGGAGGTCGGCTTACACCCACAACAGCAGAATTTCATTGCATATTACGTAGTCCCCAACAGAACTGATGGAAACACCACTTCCACTTCTACAGCGAGCAGTGATCTTCGACTCTTTGACCTCACCATTCTACCTGTTACTGCATTCAGTCGCCGTCCCCCTTTATCACAGAGCTCTACTTCCTTCCTTCCCTGCCCCTCGAATCAGACTGCTGTTCGCCTGTGGCTCTGCTGTGGTATCCCCAGCACTGCCCGGTGTGGGGCATGGAGAGTCACTGCATAGGACAGTGTTTCGGGGAGCACCTTCATTGGACCTGACCCCCTTCTATGTGCCAAGGCCCATGCTGCGTGCCTTTTCTTTATGATTTGTGAGGCTGTAAGTGTTGGGTCCACAAACTAATCACAGAAGTGATGGTGTCATGGCCACACACTGTCACAGAGCATAGCCCACCAGAAGCTAAAATCCAGATAATTGAAGCACTTGTGATCGTGTCGGGTCAGGGCTCGAGGCTTTGTTGTTTTACACATAGAACTTCAGCTATGCCTGCTTAGAGCGGAGGGAGCTGCTGCTGCTTCTCTGGTTTGAGGAGTGGTCTGTCAGCAGATAGAGACAACTTTGGGAATGTGAACCTTCAACTTTCCAGTCTCTCTGACATCAGCTTCTTTGGTCTGGACAGAGGATGGAAGGTAGGTGGTGTCCGGAACCGTTCAGCTGTCTGCAGACCTGGCCAAGCACTAAAGTCCAGCAGCCCTCTAGCACACTGAACTTTGTAATAAACTAATTAACTGTGCAGCAGGAGCTGACTTCTGCCTGTTCCCTAAAGAGAACATAAATCTACTCCTGACTCTTAGCATAGGAAGTTCGTAATTCAAAAACCAGTTATTTTGGGAGTGAGTGGATGAGTTTTTTCCCGGCATCCTTTTGTTGGCTGATTGTCCCGTGAGCCGCTTGTTGTGTTTTCCATAGAAAAGTGCTAAGTGCTTTTCGGTTGAAAATACGTTAGGCCGAGTGGGTGTTAAGATTTGATGGTTGAAATTGGACAGTACCAGAACAACTTACCACCAGCTTTCTTTTCTAATAAATTTAAGGTGATTTGAAATATCTTTGACTTCCTTACATCACAAAGCAATTTCTGAATGTATGGGAAAATAGTTTGATAGTTCCTCAAAAAGATTAAATGCTGAGTCACCACATGACCAATCAACTCCTCTTTATATGTAGCCAAGAGAATCGAAAACATGTTCACACCAAAACTTGCACATGAGTGTTCACAGCAGTGAGTCATGGTAGGCACATGGTGGGGGCACCACCAGTTGTTGATGGTGGCGTATGCAGAGTGCGACATGTCCATGCAGCAGAGCCAGGTGCCCACACGTGCTGCAGCAGGAGCCCTCTTAGAAGCAGATGAAGCCAGGCACAGAAGGCTGCATATTGTCCGATGCCACTTACAGGAAATGTGCGCAGGACTCTATTGGGGATGATGAAGTGATGTGAGAGGTGACGACTGCCCTGTCCTGTGACTACTCAAAGCTGCCGAGGTGCCCTCTACCCTAAAGGTGAGTTTTATGGTATTTATGGTAAATTACGCTTTATTTGAAGAAACCTGGATGATCCCTATAGTCAAGCCTTTTCTGTCCCCCTTGTTGCCCAGCTCCATGTCGTCTGGATAGTGACAATGACGGGTGCCCACTAGGAATCCTGCCCCACATCTGCTGGGCAGGCACTTGCAGTGTCTCCCCATCCCCTCCCTGTGGTGCAGATGCAGCTTCATCAAAGCTCACCTTGAGGCAGCGCCGCATTGCAGACCGAGCCAGGACTGCAGGGGGCGCCTCTGGCTACTAGTCACCTCTCGCTCTGTCTCATGCTCTTCCGCTCCATCCAAGAAGCCTTTCTGTGAGGGAGCACCTAAGATTCTCCAAGCCTGCAGACGTGTCTTAGGCTGGAGATGCACAGGTCTCCCGTAAAACTGCTTGATGAGCACCCATGCTGGAGGAACCCCATGCTGATTTCCCCGTGACACTGGCTGAGCAGAAGGTGTTCTTAACCAAGGATCCGTCCGTGCTCCCACGGCACTGCGCACTCCTCTTTTTGTCTTTCGGTTGCTGGCAATTCATCACAAGTCACATCAGGTAGTTGCTTGTGCAGAGGTCAATATAAATCAAGTAAAACGCAGCTTGCATAGGACAGCAACATTGTCTGTGCCACCAAGGGTCAGCTGTTACTCCGCAGTGTCTGTCTCCATAGCTACCGTCACAACCTTATGGCCTCTGATCTCTGGCTTTGATTCCTGTGCAGACGTGTAGCTGGCCACCTGCCTCCCTTTCTTTTCCTTCTGGTTCATTCCTCATCTTGTCACCACCAAGGGGAGTAGCCCAGAGGGGGTTTCTCAGGCAGACTGCTGGGCACAGCCACGTCGCTCTCTGCCTCCGTCGAACTAATCTTAATCTCTTTGCACCACAGCCTTCTCATCTCTGAAGCTGGGAGCAAGCTGCTTTGCTTTCAAGGCTTATTAACAGAATTATTTGTAATAATAGGAATAGCTGACTTATTGTGTGATTGTTGTGCGCCAGGGACTTGGAAAATTCATGCAAAGCATTTAGCACGATGCAGAGCCTTTCTAAGAGCTCAGCAAATGTCAGCCACCATTATTATTATTGTTATAATCTCTTAAGCGCAAATCTAATTAGACGATGCCTTTTGTAAATCCTCCGTCATTATTCAGGCCGTTCAAACTGGCATCGGAGTCCTTTGCCAATCTGATACATTTTGGCCTCTTCTGTCTCATTTCTCATGAACATCTCTCCCAGTCTTCGTGGAGTATTCCCAGCTGGCCCAGATGGCTTCTCTGCGCTTTGCTATTTCCACATGCGCTCAGGCTTTGTGGCCCAGTCCAGTGTCCTGATCTGAAGCTGGCGTTGGACCCCTGCATCATACCGTTCTTCCTTTCTTCCTTTGTGTGACTGTCACCTGTGATGTGCATCTGCTAACCCTGCATGCACAGCCTCAGCTGTCTTCAAGGCTGGGCTCAGACTACTTTGCACCCACTCCCACAGCCATTGCCACACTGGTCCTCCACAACATCTGCAGGGTTGCTGAAAACAGAGCCCTTTTTTCTGGGTCTTGGACCTGCAGATGTTCAGGTAACTCCTGCAGATGGCTCTGGTGTCATGTGACCAGACCCCTCACCAAATCTGACTTCCAGTGTGTTTCGGGGCAGAGTGTCCATCAGCAAACAGGTGTGGCATGAACTGTGGGCTAGCTGTGCTGTGTCATGTTGCTCAGTCACAGGAAGTAGTGACTTCCCGATAGATGCTGCAACCTGGATGAGCCTTAGGGGAACAGGAAAAGGGATGTGGTTGACTCTCCAGATTCAATATTCAGAATATACTAACTCATGGAGATAATATAGCCTGGTGGTCAACAGGACCTGGCTGTAAACCCAGGAGCAGCTAATGGATGAGGGTTTTGTTTTGGGGGTGATGGAAGGCCTTGGGAGCTGGCAGGTGGTGGTTGTACCCTACTGTGAATGCACTCACTGCCACCAAATTGCCCATTTGAACATAGTTAATTTTATGTCAACTTACTTTAAATAAAAAGTTGAAAATTAAAAATCACCCCATCACTCGATAGGCTGGTTCACGTGGTGCCAGGTGATGAGGTTGTTATGCTGGTTAGGCAACATCACCCTCCCTTCTGTGTTCCTGCATCACCATGCCCCTTGATGGAGTCTGCTGCCTAGTGCAGGGCAGAAGCACCATTTTCTGAGTGTGGATGACAGCCTGACCTCCCTCCAGTCTATCCTCCTTTCACACACAGCCTGAGCCCCTCCTTCCCCCCCGCGTGGAACCTTTCCCCGGGGCCTCCTGCCTCTGGGGCAGGTTTGCTCTGAGCTGAGTCTGCCTGTGAACTGGAACCCTTCCCTCAGTTGGCTCTGTGCCTGGCCCTGCACTGTGACTAGTGAGTGGCCCCAGGGAGCTCGTAGGTTGGGGAAGGGGAGGAAAGACTTTAAGTCAGCATCACAGCTGCTGCACCTGCAGACGTAGAGGAGGATTGTAACTGGAAGGTTTTCTTGTTGGAAGCTCTTATTGGAAGCTGGGATAATGGACTCCCTCTGGCTCCCTGTTCCTGTATCTTGCCACCCGCAACCTCATTGTCCCTTCCTGCTGTTCCCTCAGTACTCCATCACTTTGTGGGTTCCTTCGGTACTGAGACAACATCAGATGAGGTCTTGAGTGTACAGGGTGGTAAATAGCAGTAACACCCAGGGGACCTGACACCCGAGCTGTTCAGTGATAGTCCTTGGTCCCCGTTCTTGAGATAGTTCTGGGCAAGGTTGGGCCCTGGAAGAACATTCCTTGAAGGAGCTATCAGTATAAGCTAGGAGGCCAGTCACTGTGAGATAGGCCATATTGTGAGGAAGGTGCCCTGCCCCAAGTGAGGCTGGGCATTGTCTCTCCACTGCAGCTCTAGTGGGGCTGGCCATTGGCAGGCATGTCCTGTGTTCCCGTAGCTGTCACTTGGCTGAGGAAGGATTGCTTCTTTGGGGCTGAAAGAGATGGACTGTATTTTGTAAATATTACTTTAAGAATTATACGAGAAGGGAGGTGATTTGGGGAGAGGAATGAGAGAGGAATGAGATCTGTCTCTCTCTCTCTCTTTCCTCCCTCATTCTTTGTGTGGATAGGGGAGGTAGTGGTCAGATAGATATGACCACACTTACTTATATAAGTGTATGAAAATGTCATAATAAAATTCATGATTTTGTATCTTGACCAAAAACTTAAGAAGTATAAAGCTTTACAGAAATCACAGTTGAAAATTTCTAGACCAGATTTCCCTATCACCACTTTTAAGTGTACAGCACGTACTGTGTCAAGTCATACTGTGTGGTAGTCACCCGCTATCACCTGCAAGAGTTCATGGTTTTCAGCCCCTCCTCCCCAATTTAATTATTTTGCAGTGGTGGCAGGCTACTGCACACGGTCCGATTATTCACTATTCATTAACTATTTATCGAACACACTGGACTCAGCCCTGGGAATACAGACCAAATGAGATAGGGACTGTCTTTAAGAAACTCAGTCCCTGGCAAGGAGTGCTGTGATGAAAAGCCAATACCAGGCTGGGCTGGGGTCCAGGAAGGCTGTCCAGCCCCAGTACAAGAGCAGCACGTGGTCCTTGGGGGAGCCCTGAGGAGCTGCCTGTGGCTGGGGCCTGTGGCCTGGGGTCAGGTGCAGGGATAGAGAGGAAGTGTGGCTCTTGGTTGTCTCTGAAGCCTTTGTTTGACTTTTATTCAAACGGGAAGCTGGCAATTTTCACCACTCTGTTTTCTCTGGATTCTCCTGGTACAGTTTGCACTTAGAGTGGGCAGCCACAGCTCAAGGCTAAAGGGTGCTATCCTCACAGCAGTCTGGTTAGGACTAGGGTGGGGTTTAGTCCACAGAAGCCATGTCAGTGTGCTGCAAAGACCCCCTTCACCTCTAGCTCTTCCCTGTGGGACTCAGATACAGAACTGTGAGGACAAGCTTCCGGGCTACCTGCACTGAGCGGCTACTCTGGATGGATGACCCGCAGGCCTTTCCTGTGCTGTATGCATCCGTCTCCTTCCTCCTCTCCTCCTCTCTTTCTTCCCACCTGAGGCCTCACCCTACTAGGGTTCAGATTGCAGTGTCTGTTGTAGCTGTATGTAACACAGTTGAATGAAGTTGCATTGGGGCGGTGGGACCAGGGAGCAGATAGCCTGCGGCTTGTTAGCTATGTCATCTAGGGCAGGCCATGTAATCTCTCTGAGCTGCAGCCGCCGTCTGTCAGGCTGCGGTAAGATCTAAGTTACCTAAGCCTAAGGGCTGGCTCATATGTAGTCCTGTTCTCCCAACAGGGAGAGTATGAGTTCAGGTTTATACTTTGAAGTATAGGCTTCTGCATAAAGCCTGGTCAGCCATTAACTGGGAGACAAGTCATAGGCCTCTCTCCTCAGCCTCCTCCTGTTGAGTCAGAGTTAGTAAGAGCTACTCCTGACAGAGCCAGGCTGCTCATTTGAACATCAGGCTCGTACAGAAGGCCTCTATAATCAGAAATCCACCATAGGGCTACAGATGTGCGTGGGGTCCTGAAACAGTTTTTCCTCTGGCTCTTGTTTCAGAAACTCAAGGAAGTAACTGTGTCTCTACCTCCTCAGGGCAGGGAGCTCTGGGGCAGGGCCAACAAATCCCCTGCTGGCCTGTCTCCTCAGGGAAGCGGAAGAAGATGGAGGTGATGTGGTAGGGGTGGCATAAAGTACTGTAGTTCATCCATTTCACCACTTAGGGTTGCCCTTCCTCACAGAATGCTCAGGGAATGTTTAGCTTCACCATGGTCTCTGGCACCTTCTAGAAGGGTCACTGATCATTTGTTTGCAGTTCTCAGTTTTCGATGCCTGGCTGGCTGACTTTGGATTTGCAGCAGGCGCTCTGGCTTCCTTCCTTGCTTCCTGTAGGGAGTGGCCTGGGTGGGATTCTGAGGGGGCTCCAGCTTCCTCTTTGAAATGATGTTTATTTCACATCCGTTATTCTTTCTACAGGCCAAAGGTGCCTTTTTTGTGGACATGCCTCAGAGGTAGGTGGGAGGCAAGGCTTTTAGGGGAGACACACAGTTTCTAAGGATTTGGGAAGCAGTGGGCTATAGGGGAGAGGGTGTAGCTTTTGAGCAATGTTCCAGAAACACTTGTTGAGGGTCTGCTGCATGCTAGAGACACTATTTTGGCATGGGGACACTGCAGTGAATGACTGTGGGGCACGCGGTCCTCCTGGGGTGAGAGGCAGTTGGGCATTTAAAAATCCAGGCTTTCTCATATGGGATTTCAGCTATTGGGGAGCAAAAGAGAAAAGGTAGCCTGAGGCTGGTCTCCCTGCTGGGGAGAGTGAACCAGTGGGGCTTTGGCTGCGTGCTGCTGGGTGAGGTCCCTGCGACAGAAGCCCCACAGAGGGCAGAGACTCCATTAGCCCGCGCAGAATCTTTACTGCCAAGGATGTGAGCACCTGGGTGGTGACCATTGCTCTTGAAGTGGCCATCTGGAGAACCACAGGCTGCCTGTTCTGCGGGTGGTAACCTGATCTTCATGAGCTGCAGTGGGCTGAACTGAAATCAGCTCCTGCTGGTAAAAGTTGAAAAGAGGCAGGGTCAACTCAGGGTCTCTCATGGCACATACGCCAGTTCCAGCCTCCGGGGGACCATGTGCCAATTGCCCAGCATTTACCTGGCTCCAGAGTGGCAACACCGATCAGCTGCTAGAGCCACAGTTGCCTGATAGACCAGGTATCAGTGGAGTGACATTAGCTTTAAAAAGTAAATATGCAAAGTCAAGAAAAATATGACTGTGTCTCATCAGTACTGTAAAGTCTGGCTGCAGCAGCACAGGTTTATTAGCTTGGGAGTCTCATTGCTCAGAACGAGGGCTCCCTGTGTCTTGTGGTGTGGGGGCTGCTCCTTATCTTCTCCAGCAGCTACAGGCACCACCTTTTCTAGACTCACATCCCTTCCTCTCTCTGCGAAGCCTGCAGGCAGTGTGGCATCATCCACTCCTGATCTCCCTAAGCACCCTTGTGATGGTGTTGGGAGCCTACCTGGATAGGACCTGTCACACCAGCAAAGCCCTTGGCATGTGTAAGGTTACATACTACAGGTGCTAGGGACTGGAATGTGGGTATCTTGTGGGGGTATTATTTAGTCTACCACCATGTATAAGCCTTTGACCCCCTCAATTCCATGATTAATTTATCTTAAGAAATAAGATGGGCTGGTGTGCAAAGATATGTGTACGACGTTCCTGGCCATAGCATTATTTATAATGCCAGAGTTATTAGAAACAACATAAATGTCCTGCAGTGGAGGATTAATTAAACAGATGATGATACATCAGTGTGATCTGTGACCAGCAAGAAGGAAGGTCTAGGAGGACATATTTTAACATAGAAAGATATCTCTGACTTAGCCAAGGGTGAGTCCTAAAGCAGACCGTGGCTGGGAGTGCGTTCTGATAGCGTGCCTTTGCTGGGAAAGGCTGGGCATGCATTCTTTAAGGAGGGTTACTTCCAGGTGATGGGGCTCTAGGCAGGCTTCTTTTCACTGTAAGTGTTTCCTGATGGTTCATCAGTGGGAAGAGATAGATTTTATACAGGAGCTCCTCCCTTTTAAGAAAGAGAAAGAGGACTGAACTTAGGGTCTGTGAAGAGTTGCTGTGGTTGCAGCTTAGATTTCCATTTGAAAGGCCTCCTCAGCCTCAGCCCAGTGACAGCCCCTGCTCCGTGCTCCCGAGTGCTGGTTCTCCAGGTCTCCCAAGTTCTCGAAGCTTCCCAGGCTGTGACTCACCTGGAGAGAGGCAGGCAGGGAGTGAATTTCCCAGGCCGCCGCAGCATCTTGGTTTCATTTAGATCGGCATTTTTGAAGGGCTTTCCTTCCTACGTTGGGTTATTTTATCGTTCTCTCTTTCGCACTCTTTTATTTTTACATTTTTTTCTCAGCGTCTCTTCCTTCTGGAGGGCCCATGACAGCCCCCATATCTGATTTGTGGCAGTGCTCCTTCGTCTGCGGAGCTGACTCGCACAGTGCTCCCTTTCCTCTTGCACCCAAGCTGTTGTGACCACGGAGGATGCAGAGGGAGCTGAGCTGGCCTCTCTGCTGTCCTCTCTTGTGGCAAAACTGAACTGGTTCCCACTGCGGATATAGCTGTTGGCAGATTTCTATCTGGAATCATGTGACTTCTTACTTGTATGACAGAAAGAAAACAAATTAAAAGTAATTAGTACTTTGTTTGCAGCTGTGACAGCAGACACTCCATGCAGTGCTTCGTGACTCCCTGCCTGGCGCCTACCCGGGGCCTGTGCAGCACACGGAGACTGTGCTGGGCAGCCTGACTGACTTTGTCCTGCGGAAGCAGGTGTCTAGTTGCATCCCTGCTGAGCATCCCAGTTAGAACCAGTGCTCGAGTCTCCTTGTCCCCTAGGTGTGTTTGTCACTGTGGTCAGCAAAGTCCATGCAGTAGACGACAGGTATGTGTCACATGTCTAAGGTCTCCTGCACATTGGGCCCTACTACTGTCCTATTGGCACTGAATTCTGCTTGCTGATTAGCAAGGGGTGAGCTGAGACTCAGAGATGAACATGTCTCATTACACAACTGTGTGACATTAGGCTGGGCTCCCTGATCCAGCCCATTGGCAACCTTTCACTCCATGGAGGAGATTGCTCATCTCTGCGGTCATCCAAAGGATGCATGCCCTCAGACATGGCAGAACTCAGGTGGGCTGTTTTGGAGGTTTGCAAATGCCCCTGAAGATGAGATGCTGTTTTGTCCTCCCTTTCCTCTCCCTCTCCCTCTTCCCTCTCCCTCTCCCTCCTTCTTCTCCCTCTCTCTCCTCCCTCTCCCTCCTCCCTCTCCCTCTCCCTCCCCCTCTCTCTCCTCCCTCTCCCGCCCATGGCCTGGAACTTGAGATCCTCCTCAGGCAGGATAAGAAGACAGGAAAAAACAGAAGGGAGGAGACAGCAAGATGGCTCTGTGGGTAACGGCACCTGCCACCAAGTTGGATGACCCAAGTTCCGTTCTCTAGCTCTCCACGGCTCCTCTCTGTCTTTTGGCAGTGCTAGGTACTGAACTCATGCTAACAGCACTCTTCCACTCTTCCACATCCCCAGCCTAGGAGGCCCTTTTTTTGTTGTTGTGAGAACATAAACCCTTTCCCATCAGGCATTGCCAAATCAATCCTTCAGCAGATGCAAGGACCAAATTATACACTCAGTTGGTTTTGCCTCCCTGCTCTTTTGGGCTTTGATTGACAGCCAAGGGAGGTAGGGGCATATGTCAATAGACCAAAGAAATATTTTTGTTTTGGCCAAAGGGTTCTGTATTTACACAGAGACTCTCCTTGCAGTTTATTAATGTGGTTCCTTAGATGCCCAGGTCTGGAAGTGGTCCTTACAGACATCTTCAGTCCTTTAGGCTGACATGTGGCCTTGTTTGCCCCCCGCCCCCCAGCATAGGAGCCTTGGCCGTGGGCTTCATTTGCTTCACATGTAACGATGGATCATGGGTTCTGGCCCAGCTCTCTCTCTTTCTGAAGCTTCCTTGCTGGGCCAAGGCCCTGCCTGCTACTGCCTCACAGGGCTTATGCCGAGGAGGAGGGTCTGTCTCTTCCAGGCCTCGATGTCTGTAAACTAAACTCCCCCAGGCTGGAAACCCACCCACACCTCCTGGCCCCTTGTATGCAAAGTTTTGCTTTTTTACATGGCAGCTCCCTAAATGCACGTACCCTGAGTGTGCCTTCCATCCTGAGACGGTTACTGAGCTGCTCAGTGCGACGAAGGAGACTGCACGGGGCTCCCTGTCACATGGGCCAGGTGAGTGGACAGAAGGCTCTGACAAGAGCAGGAGGACCACACCAGGCTATGAGCCAGGCACAGCGGAGCTGCTGCTCTGAGCGATGCAGTGAGCAGACATGCTCTCCCAGAGTCTTCTATATCAGCAGTCTGCAGCCACGGGGGAGGCCATGGCTTCTCCAGGGGCTCTAGACTGTGGGCACAGTGATCCCGTTCAAGTGATGTAGCACTTCACGCTTGGAGGAAAGCTGGAAAGACAAGGAGTGATTCTGAGTGGCTGCAGACTGACCTGGTCAACGGTGTCAGCCCAGGTTTTCCTGACGAGATCATGAACAAACCACGAACAGACGGATGATGATAGGAGAGGCAGAGTTCTGGGACTGGGCCAGGAGAGCTGCATGCAAGGCTTGAGGCCACAGGGAATGGGGGTCTGTGCCTGTGTGTGCATACACAACAGAGTGTGTGTGTGTGTGTGTGTGTGTGTGTGTGTGTGTGTGTGTGGGGGCCACAGGGAATGGGGGTCTGTGCCTGTGTGTGCATACACAACAGAGAGTGTGTGTGTGTGTGTGTGTGTGTGTGTGGAGTGTGTGCAGGCTGGAGGGTCTGACGCAGCTACAGTGTGGAGGCAGAGGACCAGGGAGGGGCAGCTGCAGCAGAGTAGGGAGAAGCAGTGGTGCCTGGGAGTAAGGTGGTGGCATGGAGGAGGAGGGGGTGGACCTCAGAGGTGCCTGGATGCAGAAGAGGGTGGCATGTGGTGGAGGAGGAGCATGCAGGGTCTTTGGATGGCTAGTGGAGTCCTTACTGGATTGGACACATGGCATGGGGGGGCTCTCATTAGCAGCAGCACAGTGGAGATTATCATGATTTGGATTTGGAACTTGGCGTGGTTCTGAAACATGGGAGCAGAGGAAGTAGCTGTATCGATAAACTGAGAGCCCAGAGATGAAGTGTGAGGGCCTCTGAGGAAAGTGGCCATGGCTTCCAGACAGACGGTGGGCAGGGGTCTGCTGACTGGGCAGTGGGGGGTGTGTGGCTTCTAGGGTGCGTCACAGATGGTGGGAAGGGAGACATGGGAGATTGGGGCAGGTCGTGCTTGGTTGTGTTGAGAATCTTGTCCTTGTTACAAAATTACAAAAGGGTATGTATCACCCTGAAAGGATATTTAGTAATGATTATCATCAGACTTGTGCTTAAGGGCTGAAGAGATGGCTCAGCACTTAAGAGCACCGATTGCTCTTGCAGAGGACCTGGATTTAGTTCCTAGCACCCACATGGCAGGTAGCAACCATCAGTAACTCCAGTTCCAGGGGATACACCGCCCTCTCCTGGCCTCCACGGGCATTGCATGCATACAGTACACATATATACATGCATGCAAAACATTCATACACATAAAAGTAAATTTTTTAAAATTAAAAAATTATACTTAAATCAGTTTGCCACTAAAGTATAAGATGGCTCTGAGGATTCTTTTTTTCATTCATTCGTTCATTCATTCATTCGTGTGTGCATGCGTGCATACATACATGCAACATGGTGGTGTGTGGTGTGCTTCAGCTTGTGTTCAATGCCAGGAATACATGTTGGGAATGCAAAGATAGCGTCCTTGGTACACTGGCTGCCTGTGGGGGCAAGATCATAATTTGGCGATTACATGGATGTTTGTAACACAGAGGACGGAAAGCTCATCAGGGCAGGTGAGTGGTCATAGGACTTGATGAGCAGATGGGACAGAAGCCAGCCAAGTGCAGAATGTGCTAGGAAACCTCAACCTGATTTGTTGCCAGAGGGCAGTGAGTGAAGCAGGGTGCGGAGTGGGCTCGGGAGGAGGAGCATCCTGAGCTCGGACAGAGTTCTGAGGTCTAAGGAAAAGACTGTCTTTCAGGATGTGCTTCTGCATGTCAGTGAATGTAAGGCTTTGCACGTCACAGGTCTGTGGTGTCCGTAGAATCAAAACAAACTCATTCACTTTCTCTTTACTAATGTCACTATCAGAGACAATGCTAGGTCCAACCCCAAAGGGCAGAGCCTGCCACGGTCCTGGGACCCCTGAGTCGTCGTCTTCAGCTCTGGACTCCAGGACCCTTGGAGGCCCGCTCCTCCCCCTGCCCAGCTCCTTCCCCGGGCTCCTCTTCTTGAATGTGGTTATTGCCCAGAGACTGTCTGCCCCCGACTTGACTTTGAACCCCTCTTCTCTGTCTTCCTGGTCTCATGTCCTCTCTGGTTCCCTACTTGCTGTTCTTTTTGGGTAGATTCCTTTGATCCTGTTCATCCACCTCAATGACCTCTTGGGACTTCAGAGTCCTCCTCTGTGGGCATGCTGAGGCCTCAGTGTGTGCTGTCATGGGCAGTGTGCCACTGCTGCTCCTGCTGTCACAGACAGCCTTCCCGCTCACTTGCCATAAGCTGCTATTGGATGGACGAGTGTCCAGCTCTAGTTGAGTAATTCTCCCACTTCTTCCTCTAATCCAGGCTGGATTGCACTAGACCTTAGAGTTATACAATCGTGTATGCAATATAATTTAAGCACACATACGTGTGCGAGTGCAGCTATACATATGGTGATAATGAAGCCATCCCAGTAGATTATTCAGGACTCCTGTTTGCCCTCCATCAGGAGGAGTGAACTTGGATGAAGTGACCAAGGAGGTAATATCTGCCAGACCTTGTGAAGGTGACTTACAGATTTTAGGTGATATACTACCCCTGCATGGTAGGTATTGGATCCCCATTTCACAGATGAGGAGATGTAGTCCAGTCTCTAGCGGGAACGTTCCTGTTCAGGTATGAGAGCTCAAACATCCTGTAGCTAGTTTTGAGCTTCCAGGTCCTAAATGGCTGGCTTGACACTGGGGACCCTGAACCCTGTCAGTGGCTGTTAGTGCCTGTCTGCTAGGGGCCTAGAGCAGTGGAATGAGACCTGAGGGCAGCTCTCATGCTCCTGGGAACATCATAACACTCACTAGGCCTGTCACCTGAAAAGTGCTTTCCTAACCATCGTAGCTTCCCACAACAGGCTGCTTTAGCCTAGGCAGTTACAGATTCAAAGCACAGAAGACTCACCGCACCCATTTCCTCCTTCCTATGCAGTAAGCTTACTAAGAAAACCATCTCCCCAAAAGGGTTTTCTCCTTTGGAAAGTGTAATCAATAGAACATGGCTGTAAATAGTGTCTGTGAATTAACAATTTGCAGTCCTAATAAAGTATGAACAGATTGCAACAATAAATAGAAAAACAGCGCAAAAAAAAAAAAAAGAGAATAACCCCATCAAGCTGTTCATTATCTCATTCATCTTGTGCTGAGAATTGTGAACATCCCGGTTCCCAGAATGATGCTTGTGGCCTCTGTTGCAAAGTGAACACGGCACGGTTGGGTACGACTCTGTACATGAACCTCAGAGTTTTCTTCAGGTTGCAGCAGTCAAAGGAGGCACACTCTAAAGGGAACTCCTTTTGGAGGCATCTCCATTACCACTGTTCACTGAACTACACGCTTCTCTAATGAGGTCTGAGAGCTTCACTAATCTATGAGCAGAAAGATACGGATTTAGAGGGTGAGTGGTAGCGAGTTCAGGGTAGCCTGTTCTTACTTTCTGTTCAGATGGCCAGTCCATGGAGGACTGTGGGAATTAAAACATTTTTCTGAGACAGGGTCTGTCTGTAGCCCCAGCTGGCCTAGAACCCCTTTATAGACAGCGCTGACCTCTACCTCACCACCTGCCTCTGCCTCCAGAGGACTGGGATTAAAGGTGGGTACCACCATGTTTATCTCTGTGGGAATTTTCTCCTCTCAAAACAAAAATCTCAGCATAGAAAACAGTTCAGTAGAACTTAGACTGAGACTAGAATGTGTATGTGAAAGTCACGTGTGGTGTGTTTTATCCCGGGAAAGCAGACTCTGAAGGTACACACATGTGAAAGGCATGTGAGGTGGGTGTGTTTAATATTTTTCTTTTATGTGTATGAGTGTATTGCCTGCATGTGTGTATATGTACCCATGTCATGTAGTGCCTGTGGATGTCAGAAGAGGGCATCAAATTCTCTTGGAACTGGGGTTACAGATGGTTGTTAGCTGCCATGTGGGTGCTAGGAATGGAACCCGGGTCCTCTACAAGAGCAGCCAGTGTTCTTAACTGCTGAGCCATCTCTCCAGCCCCATGAGATGTGTTTTATCTATCCCAGGAAAACGGACCCTGAAGGTACATACTAGTAATAGAGGGCCTCATCCTCCTTAGATTGGATCAGGTGCAGGAATACACAGTGTCTAGCTCATATCTGGCTCCCAGTAGTGTCTGTGGCTTTACTTTGCCCCTGCACGCTCACTTTCTTGGCATTTCCTGCTCCATGCCATTGGCTTTGCCGATTTGTGTGACTACTGAGGACACGCGTGTCATGTCAGGGCTGTCTCTCTTGTCATTTTTGTGTTTCAAGGGGGCACACAGTATGATCATTGTCCATGTCTCTTGAATGGAGGACACAGGGATAATTGCATGGCTGCCTTCCCTTCCATCACTACTGATGCTTCTAGGATATGTGTGTGTGTGTCTGTGTGTATGTGTGTATGTGTGTGTGTGTGTGTGTGTGAGAGAGAGAGAGAGAGAGAGAGAGAGAGAGTGAGAGAGAGATTGAGAGAGATAGAGAGAGAGATTGAAAGATTGTATGTGTTTGCTTGTCTTCTATAACCCAGTGCCTATGTGCTCCAGTGGCTGGCATGGGTGTGTGCTCTGGGCCTGTGGTCGGCGTGCTGACCCCATACATTTCTGCGATGGAGGTGTGTCCTTTGCTGCAGCCTCTGCCTTGATTTAACTCTTCTGGGTGTTAATTCTCAAGGCCTTACACTGAGAATCAGATTGATATTCATGTATGAAAACAAGTTGAAAACCATGGGATACTGGTGATTGAGCTGTGTCTGTTTGTCATAGCTGTGTCTCTTTAGGTTAGATTGATGCTCATGCTTAAGATGAAAAAACAATCCCAATAACGTTTTTGTTGTGTTCCGATCTAATCTTTGACTTCTCATCTTCTTACCCAGAAGTTATCAATTTAAAATAGATGTTATGACGACTTTATGACAAAGGAATTGAAACAGTGCTTCTTATCTGACACAGACGACAGGGTGAGATGGCAGGGTGTTAGCTGCTGCGACTCCGTGTCTCCTGTGACTTGATTGTGCCCTGCTGTCTTAGGTCTAGAAGCAGCATCAGCAGAGCGATCTAGACACTCGAGAGGTACAAAGTTCTGTCTGTTGTGAGCGAGGCGCGTGTTTGACGCTGTCGCTAAAGAAACCAGCCACATGCAAAGCAGTTCATTTAAATAGATAATAAATCAGGTTCAAGCATTGCTAACACAGGGGAAGCATGTAGGCATGCAGGCATGTCCATGGGTGAGAGGTGATAAGACAACCCAAAATAGCAGAAACACTGGGGTGGAGGGTGGGGGCGTATTCAGTATTCCAGGGCAGAATGAGACCTGATACCAGGAAGCAAGAGACAGCAAGCCTGTGGGAAAGCAAAGAGCTGGGGTTATGGGAGCGCAGCACTTGGGAGGTGGAGGCCTGAGGATCAGAAGGGTCAGCCTTAGCTCCCCAAGGAGTTCAAGACTGGCCTGGACTGTATGAGATCCTGCAAAACAGCAGTAACAATTAAAAACAAAGAAAAGAAGGAGATGATCACTCAGAGTTCCACAGAGGGGAACCCACCGTCCTTGAGCCCCTGTCTGGTTGGTTCTTTTACATACTTGATTACATTTAACTCTCAAAATCATACCACAGAAGAAGTGCTTTTACTTCCATTTTTTCTCACTAAGAAAACTGAGACCGTGGTTAAATTTCATGGCCAAAGTTGCAGAGTATAGAAATGACAGAGCAGGTGGTTTTGGAGCCTGCAGGTGGGAAGCTAGGTGCGCTGAGCTGGCACTCATAAATTACAGGAGGCCTCCTGTCAGCGAGAAGCAGACAAGAACCATGTCATTAGGGTGGAGCTAACCCTTTAAAAGGGAAATTTAAAACCCAAATTATTTACAGAATATCATAGTTAAAAAGTCCTTTAAACTGGAGTTAGTTTTCAGATTTTTTTTTTTTTTTTTGGTTTTTTTGAGACAGGGTCTCCCTGTAGCCTCAGCTGTCCTGGAACTCACTGTGTAGACCAGGCTGGCCTTGAACTCACAGAGATCCGCCTGCCTCTGCCTCCCAAGTGCTGGGATTAAAGGCGTGTGCCACCATGCCTGGTGGAGATGCTTGTGGCTGGAACACAAACTGAGTTAAAAGGGACACGTACGACCTTCATGTACATGCCCACCCCTTTTCTTCCCCTGCACACAGGGAATTGCTGACACATATTCCTACTTTGGTGTGTAGGAGCCAGTGCTTTGCCAAGCCTTCCTTGGATCCTGCTGTATCATGGATGGGCAGACAGGCATTTGCTGTGGCCACTCGCTCCAACACAGCCTTCCTGTTTCCACGGCCACACAGCTACCTCTAAGTGTAGAACTGTGTGATGTGTTTTCATAGCAAGGAGAGGATTGAACAAGAATTTACTAGATAAATGCTCAAAACCTCTTGACATATGTAATACTTCTAAATTCTTTGTCCCTGAAAAATTGGTTCTGAAAAATCCAATTGGTATGTGGAACATATAACAATTTGTTGATTGGCTAGAGTCAACTGTATTATATGCTAGTAATCGATTTGGCGCTTAGTAGGCATTGTCTTGTTTAAGGGAGTAAGTACTCAGCTTAGGTGCAAGTTTGAAGTAAGGCTCGACAGTAGGGACAGAATTATGGAAAGGGTGTTAGCATGGAGTCCTAGCCAGGGAGGCCCAGGGAGGGTGTTTCCACAAAATGGCATAGGCAATCATGGGTAAAAGCTAGGAGAAAACCAAAATATTTCACCATTAACACCAAAAGAGGCCAGAGGGATGGCTCAGCGGTTAAGAACACTTCCTGCTCTTGCAGAGGACCAGAGTTTGGTTCCCAGCACCCATCCAGCAGCTCACAACCATCTGTCACCAATTTCAGGGTGATCTGATGCCCTTTTCTGGTCTCTGTGGGCACCAGTTATGCATGTGGTACACATACATACATACAGGCAAAACACTTGTACACATAGAAATAAATACACGTTAAAAATAAAGTAAAAATTTCTTGAATAGAAATAAACTATAGAGCAGTCAGCTGGGTTCTGAATCTAAGCATTTCATTGATGGCTAGGATTTTAGCATAATGCAAAAAAAAAATAAATAAATAAAAGCCCAAACGAGATACTTGCAAGTGAGTGCCTGCAGGGAATGAAATCACTTGTATGTATTAGCTGTGTATAAATAGAATTTATCTCAGAGATGCAAAGATGGCTGTTTACCAGACAGTTGCGTGTATCATATTAGCAGATTAATTGAGGGAAAATAATAATTTAAAGTTACATATTCACTCAGTAAAACTGACTTTTTAAAATCTATGATAACAGTTCTTTGTAAAATAAGATATCAAGAGAACACTATTTGTTTAGTAAAAGCTGTCTATCAAAAATCCCTAGGAAATATTATGCTTACTGGTAAAATGTGACACCTTACCTTGTGGGTCCTGAACAAGACACTGTAATCTTAAATTGTGAACAATTCAAGGATGCCTGCCATGTCTGACTTGAGTCTGTTGTGGCTTCAGCTAATGCTGAAGGAAAGATAAAGTAAGGAAAGATAAAGTAAGGAAAGATAAAGACATGTGGTGCACATGAGGTAAATGGGCTAAGCAGAGCCGATCTGGTGTGTAGAGGAGAGTTCTCAGTGTGGAAAATTCGGGAGAGGTGAGTTGCAGACTGTGAGTTGATGAGAGACCTCAGGGTTTCTTGATTCAAGATAGAAAACTCATGCTATTAATCTAAATCAAATCCAAATTGGAAATACAGTTTAAAGTCTTCCCGTTCATGAGCTACCAGCACTCCAAGTCCCTGGAAAGCAGAAGCCTATGTGTCCTCCAGACCTTTCTGAGGAGTGCCTCACAATGATGAGCATGAGACATGAGCAGACCTGATACAATACAGAAGGATACCATGTTCATGGATGGCGTTCCTACTACTGAAGATGTCAGCCTACCCATGAATCCACATCTTATTCAAGGCAAAATTCCGGCAGGAATTTGAAAATCAACCTGAAAGGCTGACCTTGGAATTCATAGGACAGAAGCCTCTGGAGCCCACACCAGGCAGGACAAACTGAGGGATATGACTGGGCTGAGTGGTCCTGCCCTATCAGATACTAAGGTTTTTAATGTGTTGTTGAACAGCCTGATAAATGTACCAAGACAAATGGAAATGAGCAGAAGACAGCAAGTCAAATCCATAGGCTTATGAAAACCAGACACACCCTGCTCATCAACTTTAAGGAGTATCGTTATCTCTGAAGTTCAGATTTATCTTTCCATCCACGATGTCTTATAACTGGTGTCAGCCAGATGGCAGACCTAACACATTTTTATGAAAACCTTCTAATAATGATAGAACTTCGGGATTCTTGAACAGAAGTGAAATGATAAGAACTTTTTTGGAAATGATGCTGGAACATTTGGTTACATATCTGAGAAAAATTGGAATGTTGACCACAGGACCAGCTTCAGGTGGGACAGGACAGGTATGTAGTATGGGAGAGCAGTGTATTTTATTTTTTAGGAGACCCTGTGGGAGACCATCTTAAGGCCCTTTGGGGTTTTTGTTATTGTTGTGTGTGTGTGCGTGTGTGCATGTGAGTGGGGGCATATGTGCATGTGATGGCCAGAGCAGGACATGGGTAACTTCCTCTCTCTCTCGCCACCTCACCACCTTATGACCCTGGAAAGGGCTTTGTAAGCATGGCAGATTAGTACAGTCCAAAAGGAAATGGCTGAGCTCAGTGCTGTTCACCTTCTGCAAAGACCACTGAGCAGAATGTGGAGGCTAAGCTGCATGCACATGTGGTATGAGGCTCTCTGTGTATTGTTAACCCCAAATGCAGCTAAACAGAGGGGAAGGATCCCTAGGGAGATGATGCAGCTGACACACTCAGCAAAGGACTGGCCCAGACCCAGTGATTGTCATTGACGGCTGAGCTCAGTGCTGTTCACCTTCTGCAAAGACCAGTGAGCAGAATGTGGAGGCTAAGCTGCATGCACACGTGGTATGAGGCTCTCTGTGTATTGTTAACCCCAAATGCAGCTAAACAGAGGGGAAGGATCCCTAGGGAGATGATGCAGCTGACACACTCAGCAAAGGACTGGCCCAGACCCAGTGATTGTCATTGATGCACAGATCAGTAAAGGGCCGGGTGCTGGGCTGTAGCTCGGTTGGTAGATTGCTTGCCTGGTGTGTACAAAGCCCCGCACTTGGTCCTCAGCACTACATAAAGCCAGGTATGGTGCTGCCTGCCTGTGTTCCTAGTACTTAGGAGGTGGAGGCAGGAGGAACGGAAGTGCAGGATCACCTAGGATATGAGACTTTGTCTGGAAAAAGTAAGCAGAGGCTGCAGAGCTGGTCATGGCGTGGAGTGGTCATGGTGTGGCATTGCTGACAGGATTGTCTTTCTGGCTTTGCATCAGCTGACGGGCACCTGGGTTCCATCTGGTGATGGAGTACTTTTCATAATGCTCTCATAGGTACTGATTAGATCGACTGTATCTTGAGAGGCGTGGCTTCCTTTCCTTCTTGCCCCGCCCTGCCCCACCCCGTGCTGTGCCTGGGTGGCTCCTGGAATGACTGCTGGCGCCTGCTTCTCAGCTGGGCCCTGTGCTCTGTGGGCCCGTGGTTTGCTCACCATGGCCTCTGCCCTCAGGGTGTTGTGATTTGTGAGTGGGAGGGGAGGGAGGAGAGGAGGAAGACTTTTGGGCTACAACTCCTGTCCTTGCAGCAACACTCAGGGGAAGTCACTCCACCATCCTTCACCAGTGAAGGGAGGAGGTCTGGGGATGTTTGTTCATTCATGCAAGAAAAGTTCTAACACATCTACAGTGGAGTTCAAGCCTGCAACTATCTGGCTATCACTCCATCACACATGGAGAGTCACCATCCTCAGGAGCAGTGTGGGTAAGGCCCAGGGAGATTGGAGATTGGAAATGGCTGCTTGGATGTAGTGGACAGAACAGGGCTGTGGTGTGAACGTGGCAACTGGCTGCCCCTGTATGGGGGCTGGTGCTCTCTCTGCCCATTGAGTTTCACGTGGGGCCATTGAAGAATCTGCCTTCTTGGTGAGCATGGTACATAGATCCTGCAGGGTTGCCCTGTGGTGTGGGCACTGGCACCACCAGCCAACTCTCAAATCTAGACCTGCTCTGTTTCGGGGACTGCTTTCTGGAATATTTCAGTGAATTAGGAAAGCCATAAAACATCACATTATCTATCATGTGCCTCCAGTGTTCAGTGCTGGTTGTTAAGGAAAAAGAGAAAATTTAAAAAATCTTCCTGTGTGTGTGCAAGTGTGTGCACAAGATGCCATTTTTCTGAGGACACATCTTCAAACTCGAGTGCGGGAGCTATTTTTAGGTACCCTTCTTTCCAACGGTGCTGTTTAAAGATTCAGTTCAGGCTGCTAATAGGTATATTTATAACCATTCTGTCGACGGCCCCAGCATGAATGCTGCTGCAGATGATGCTATTCTTGGAGGCAGTTGCCATGGTTACCATTAACCCTTTTCCTTGGGAAGAGTCTATCCATAGGCTGTTTTGTTACCCATGGTGCTTGGCAGCATGTGAAGGCATACATGTACTCTGAAAGAGAAACCAAAAATTGAGTGCATTTTATGTGCAAGTAATATGTACACTCTGTAAATGAGTAGGCATCAGGGCTGGTTAATGTTGAGAGACGTTCTCTGTTCTTGCCCTAAAAGGTAACAATAAAGGAAGCTTACTGCCTTTATTAAAGGTAGCTTCTGCCCATCACTGACATGCTGAAATCATCATTTGAGTTTGAATGTAGGTGAATGTTCTTTAAGTTGCTTTATCCTTATTTCCTCAACTATGATTTTTCTAATTTGGCTACTCAATAATTCTTTTTAAAAAAAATCTAAGTATTTCCTTCTGACATTCATTCATTCACTGGCTCTATACCACAGCAAGCTTTGGAGCTGGCCGCCCGGCGGCAGGCACAATCCTCATTTATCTAGAGGAGTTTGTGTGTCAGGCCCTTTGGTGGTGTGCTCAGTGGACTTTACAGCTCCTCACACTTTTGATGAACCCTCCTAGGAGAGAGACACTTCCATCCTGAATCGCTGGCTGGTTCTTCCCTCCACAGCAGCTTTTCATTGGAAGAGAAATTCAACTATTTCAGATTGACCGATAAAGAATCATGAATAGACAGCAGAAATGTTGGTTCCAAATGTAGACAAGTGGCCATTCGTGCTGACCCTCAAGGACTGTAATGATTCACGCATTTGAAAAAAGTAGAAAATTGGAAATGAAACAAGTCTCTAGCTTGGGGGATGGTGGAGACCTCAGGCTTGTGGGGCAGTGGCAGTGGCCCTGGAAGCCTGGGGAGCATCTGGTCACAGATGGCTTGGGTGCAACTGAGGAGTTGCCATCTCCTGAGAAACCCCCAGAGGGTCTTGGAAGAGCTGACTTGGCCTGACTTTTGTTCTGTGAAGATGGCTGTGAAAAGAGGCAGAACCAGGGAGGCGGAAGGAACCTGAGGTGTGTCCGTGTGGAGTCTCAAGGCTGCAGAACAGGGAGGCGGAAGGAACCTGAGGTGTGTCCGTGTGGAGTCTCAACGCTGCAGAACAGGGAGGCGGAAGGAACCTGAGGTGTGTCCGTGTGGAGTCTCAACGCCGCAGATGTTTTCTTTCTTAATTCGTAGAAAGGAGGATGGTCTTTGAACTGCCTTGTCTTTCAGCCATTGATTGCTTCATACAGGATAAGCATCCAGTTGAGGACCATAGGGGAGACTGTGACAGAGTCCTTGGGCACAGGGGCTTCAAACGAGTCATCCCTTAAGCTCGGTGGCAGGTCACAACCTGTGCTTATCCAGGAGCAGGACACTGGCTCAGCATGTCCATGTCGGCTTGCCACCTTCACCTGTTTTTTTTTTTTTTTTAAATATTTTGTTTATTTTTATTTTATGTGTACGAGTGTATTGCCTGCATGTAGGTAAGTGCGCCCATGTCGTGCAATGCCCGTGGACGACAGAAGAGGCTGTTGGATCCCCTGGAACTGGAGATATGGACAGTCGTTAGCTGCCATGTGGGTGTTGGGATTCGAGCCTGGGTCTTCTGCAGGAACAACCAGTGTTCTTAACCACTGAGCCATCTCTCCAGCCCCATTTTCAGCTTTTTATAAACTGAATTGTATGAATTGGAGTAGAAGGCGGAGGACAGCTCCCAAGTCAACAGCAGGCAGATGTTTGAGAAAAGGCATGAGGGGCGGAGTCTTGGAACGTCAGCCTGTGTCAGTTTTTGGTGTGGGAAGGGAACTCAGACCAGCTCAGGGGCTCTGACCAGAGGGCACATATGCCACTGATTTCACAGACTCAGTGCTTTACAAAGCACTCACATACACCTTCTCTCTTTTGTATATGAGACGGAATCATGACAGATGGGAGTCGTAGTCAGTGAGCGAAGAGACTGAACCTTAGGAGTGTAATGACACAGGGACTCATGGCTGCTCTTGAAAACATCCCAAAGGCCACAGGAGCAGTTTCCCTGGACATCACTTTGACACAGTGCTGTGAGCTCCCTCCATTCAAATTTAGAAGTAGAGGAATCAGAGTTTGCAATAGTGTTTCTTTAGCAACTGAGAAAAAAAAATCAGTGCATTAGTCAACAGGTCCCATAATATCTAAGACTCTTTTGTTACTTCTGAGGTTCACAGTGACAGCTACACACCTGGGATCACAAACCTCTGCGCACCTGCCAGAACATTCATGACTACAGCATTGTCTCCTCAAAAATCTTTTATTGGAAAAGAAAAAGAAAGAGAAAAAGTCAGGACATATGTTTTGATTCTGACTTTTAAAGTGTTTCCTAAGCTGGGTGTGGTTGGTGGCTCTGGCCTGTAAATCTAAGTACCTGGGAGACTGAGGCAGGAGGATGACAAATTTGAGGCCAGCTTGGGCATATTGAGCAAGGCCCTGCAATTAAATGAGTTAGATAGGTAGATAGATGATAGATGATAGATAGATAGATGATAGATAGATAGATGATAGATAGATGATAGATAGATAGATGATAGATAGATAGATGATAGATAGATATAGATAGATAAGATATAGATAGATAGATACATAGATAGGTAGATGATAGATGGATAGATAGATGATAGATAGATGATAGATAATAGATAGATAGATGATAGATAGATAGATGATAGATAGATAAGATGATAGATAGATAGATAGATAGATGATAGATGATAGATAGATGATAGATAGATAGATAGATAGATAGATAGATAGATAGATGTATGTCTGATTTTTTTGCTTGGGAGCAAGGTGGCCCAACAAGTGAAGTAGGAGGGAACCTGAGCAAGTCTGTGTTCTGTCTTGACACAATTACCTTTATACTTTTTTTTAAACTTTTACAAAAACTTTATTGAGAATTTCATACATGCATATAAGGTGTTTTGATCAAATCCGTGCCCACTCCCTCCCTTCCAGCTCCTCCTACATCTCCCCATCACTTTTTTCTTTTTCTTTTCTTTCATTTATTTATTTTATGGGACTTTTGGCTACTCTAACATTCCCCCCTCTGAAGAGGCATTCCTAAAATCTTTTAAGGGTTAGGTACAAGCTCCCAAATATTTTTGACATTTTTGGCCTTTGGAACAGAGTATGTTGCTAACAGTCCCAAGGACATTTTGACTTTTAGCCAAGACACTGGCTACTTTTCTTTGGGGTCTTTTTACCCTAACTGCCTAGCCAATTCCTACCTCCTATTCGTATCACACCATCCTCTGAAGGGGTTACCCAAATTGCCAATAGGGACTGACCAAATTGCCGACCGCTCTGGCTCTTCCATGCTGAACAGGGACACAGGGTGAGGCAATTGGGGTACCTCTTTAGTGGGTCTATCTAAAAGACTCCCAAATTGCATAACTCTTGTTTCTAAGGGGAGAAGAAAGTCCTTGAATCATGACTAGAAGATGTGAAGAAGTAAAGGCAAGAGTAATTAACATTACAAGTCTAGACAGGGAACCAGAAAAAATTTTCAAATGTTCATACGAGAGTCCATTGGAATTTCTTGACAAGGGCTTCCAAAAGTATCCCTCTACTGGGTTCTTCCTCATTTTTCTTTTGTCTTCCAAGGCTGGACTGAAGAGTGATGGATTCAGGATTTGCTTTCAATTACCTTTATACTTGTTGAGCTAAAAGGTCATTTTAAAAACACCACGGGGTTGAGGGAGCAGTACTCTTCATCTGCATTCGAAATTCTGGACGTTTTCCTATCATCTCATTTACATTCCCAAGGAGTTATTTATTTATTTACTTATTTAGTGGTGCTGGAGATCAGACCTCAGGCTCTGTAGTTAATTCTGAAACCGGGAATGTGAGACCTTGAACTTGGTTCTGTTTCCAGGGTTGTTCCTGCTGCCTGGGGTCCTGTTCAGTTCCACCAGAGCACCAGCTCTTCTACTGCTGAGAACACAGGCTGTTGGATTTCTGATGGACAATGTTTTGAGTCATTATTTTGTACCAGCATCTTAGTTATAAGAAATCTGAATTGACCATGTTGGATCACACCCATTATCCCAGTACTGGGGAAGCTGAGGCAGGAGGATCAAAAGTTTGATACCAGTATGACCACAAGGAAACAGTCTTCCAGGCCTCTGGGAACTTGCTCATATGAACTTACAGCAATGGTGTCAGCATGCACAAGACCCATGCCGACTCAGAGATAAAAACCAGCACAGGACTGGGGAAATGGGGTGCAGGCCCCAACCTTAGCCGAGAAACTATAGGCAGCTGATCACTGCTGGGTGAGGGAGAGTTAATCTTTCATGGTTTGATGCTAGATAGGTTGACCAGGCCCCAGTGGATGAACTCACACCAAGGGACATCTGAGAACACAAACTTGACTTGACAGGGCTTAACATACATGACAGAATGCATGAAGTCCTATGGGTGGGATATGGGGGTGCAAATGGGGAGGGGGTCTAAATATGATTCAGGTGTATTGTATGAAACCCACAAAATTCAGTAAAAGTATGCATTGAAGAAAGATTGTAAATATACAGTAAAAAAAAAGTTTGATATCAGCCTGGACTGCATTGCAAATTTGAGGTCAGCCTGAGCTACGTCGCAAGGCTCTGCCAGTAAGACTTGAACTTGGTTCTGCTTCCAAGGCTGGCCTTGGTCTTACTGTTATCAAACAGTAACAATAATGAGGTAATAGTAGCCCTAGTCATGAACACGGTGTGTCTTTCTGTGTATTTAGAGCCTCTTTAACTTTCTTAGCAATGTTCTTTTAATTTTTAGTGTGAAAAATTTTATATATTTGGCTAAATTTAATACTGGCTTTTTTATTGTTTCATATGCTATTTTAAATGGACTTTTTAAATTTCCTTTTTCTTTTCTTTTCTTTTCTTTTTTTTTTCTTTTTGAGACAGGGTCTCCCTGTAGCCCCAGCTGAAACTTCCTGTGTAGACCAGGCTGGCCTTGAAATCTGCCTGCCTCTGCCTCCCAAGTGCTGGGATTAAAGACATGCGCTACCACGCCCAGCCTCTTAATTGTCTTTTTGAAGATAATATTTTTATTCTTTGAGAATCTCATTTATGTCTTTGATCATATTCAGTCCCCTCCCCACCACCTCTTCTCAGATCCACTCCCGGCCTTCCTGCCCAGAGTCAGGCCTTTTGTTGTTGTTGACCCAGGTCCCCCACCTGGCCTGGAACTCACTATGTAGACCAGGCTGGCTTCAGTCTCAGAGATTGGCCTGCTTCTGCTTCCTGTGTGCTGGAACTAAAGGCGTGTGCCACCATGTCCCCCCCACCCCAGTTTCTGTTCCCCAAAGACTCTTGGATGTGGGTGCAGGTGGGCACAAAGCCTCTTAATGTCCTTTTCAGATGGTTCCCTGCTGACACATAGACATTCAGATTATCTTAGACGCTGCACTGTGTTGTGCCAGTTTGTTTCTGAGATCTGGTGGCTTTTTTATGAATTATTTTGTGTTTTCTATACTTAGGGTCTTGCCATTTGTAAATGCAGTTTTTCTTCTTTCCAGTTTAGATGACTTTCACTTTTTCTTGTCTAATTGCTTAGGCTGGACCTTTTCAAGAACAATGCTGAGCTTGTACGACAGGCAGGCCTGCTGCCTTGTTCCTGCTCTCAAGAGAGAAGCTTTCCATCCTCACGGAGTGTCACTCCTTATAGATAATGTCTGTTATGCTGAGGAAGTGCTGTGTTGATGACATTCTTATAATTATGAAAGAAAAGCTGTTGAGGGGCTGGAGAGATGGCTCAGCAGCTAAGAACACTTGCTGTTCTTCCAGAGGACCTGGGTTCAATTCCCAGCACCCACATGGCAGCTAACAATCATCCATAATTCCAGTTCCAGGGGATCCTATACCTTCTTCTGGCTTCTGTGGGACAATGCCTGTATGTGGTGCACATATATCCATGGAGGTAAAACACTCATACACATAGAATAAAAATAATAAAATATAAAAAGAAAAGGTGTTGAATTTTTCAAGTGCTTTTTATGTATCAACTAAGGTGATCATATTGTTTTTTCTTTTATCCTGTTGATATGATGTTATCTCACTGATTTTGTTTTTGTTTTTGTTTGAGACAGGGTCTCACTGTGTAACTGTGACTGGCCTGGAACTTGCTATGTAATCCAGGCTTGCACTGAACTCAGAGACCTGTCTGTCTCTGCCTCCTGAGTGCTAGGATTAAAGGCATGCACCACCACGCTTGCCATTTATTTATTATTTATTTTTATTTTATGTGTATGACTGTTTTGCATATGACTGTGTTGTGCAGTGCTGGCAGAAGTCATAAGAGAGTATCAGATCCCCTGGAACTGGAGTTTCAGGTAGTTGTTAGCTACCACGTAGGTGCAGGGATTTGAACCCAGATTCTCTAGAGGAGCAATCAGTGCTCTTAACCACTGAGCCATCTCTCTGGCCCCTGGACTTTAAATTGAATTATTCTGTAGTTCAGAAATAAGTCCTCCTAGGTCATAGTGTGTAATCCTCTCTTTGCCATAGCTTTGACCTCATGGCATTCAGTGGATAAATTCTGCGTCTACATCCTCAGGAATATTGGCATGTCCTTTTCCTTCCTCATGACATATTGGCTGGCTTTGATATCCTGGAAATGTTGGTCTCAGAGAATGAGTTAGGAATATTCCCTCATCCTCTTTTTACTTTACTTTGAGAGTATTGGCCTAATTGCTCATTAAATAGTTGGCTAAATTCACCTGTGATGCCCTCGTGTCCTTGACCTCTCAAAGCTTGGAGAGGTATCGATGTCCAGCCCTTCTGTTCTCTCTTGTCTGCCTCTGATCTCAGTACACCCGATGGAGTCATGCACCGAGGTCCCCTCTGTCCAGGTTGCTCTTCCCCCTCCTCATGGCTGGCCTCCTCTTGGGAGTTTATTCTGACCCCCTGTGCCCACCACCGAGACTCTGCTATTTTGCTCAGCGGACCAAGGTCCTGGAGGCAAGGCCCCCGCTCTCTAGTCTCCTGGTATGTGCAACTTGAGGTACCTGGGAGTCACTGGGTCAGAGCTTCCTGGAGAGGACAGCAGTATGCCCTATGGTTCTTGGACTGCTTCTGCCCCAGGCCTCTTGTCAGCTTCTGCACCAGTGGCTCAGGAAAGCCACACTTCAGTGGCAGCAGTGAGCTCTAATCTTGTTTTTTGGTGAGTTGCAGCACAAATAGGGAGTTGATGTAAAGTTCCTCAGACTTAAGTTTGGGTGATAATAAAATAACATGAGAAAAACTTATACTGCTCAAGAGTGTCTCTGGTAAACAAGATCCTTGGGTTTCAGGATTGGAAATGAAGTCTTATCTGGTTTCCGTGCCCTTTTTAATGACCTTGTTCATCTTTTGAGAATTTGAACCTTGCTGAGACTGTGTGGTTTGGAGGACTGGGGCCTGCAGTCTGTGGGTATGGGGCTTTAGACAGCCTGCTGCTGTGTGTGCTGTGTTGTCCTGTCTCAGGGTGCACAGTTGAGATGGTCCCTGTCAATCACCCCCTTGTGTAGTGGCAGGGAAGTGGCCAGAGAGGACTCTGCCATGGAATAGGTGTTGACAACAGTGTGTGGCCAGAGGGGACCTGGAAGGCAGGAACTGCTGGCTCTGGAAGGGTCAGCCACAGCCCTGTGTGGAGGAGGGAGAGGCGGGCACTCGGAGGTGGGCTGCGGGTGCTCATGGCTGTGCTGTTGTCCCAGTCAGGTGCAGGAATAGGTATGTGGTTGCTTCACAAAGGGTGGAGGCTGGGGAGACGCTCTGCAGCACACAGTGAGAGCACTGGTGGTTTTCTGTGGATCCTGCTGCCTGTGTGTGAGTTGTTTGTGTGTGTGTGGGGCATCATAGATGGAGGGTCCATTAGTGCCTGCAGCTGCCCTGCTTGGTCTTGAGTTTGTTCCTTGAGATTGCTTGTGAAGGACAGGTCTGAGTCCCCTCTCTCGGAAGAAGCCTCAGCACTCCACATCAGTGCAGCAGAGATGCTCAGGAGAAAGGATGTGTGGTTTCTACCATGGGCTCTGAGCAAGGAAGGCCTGGACCAAACACCTTAGCCCTTGACCTTGGCACTCTCCAGGACTGGTTAGGGGTTTAGGTCATATGTATTAGTTACTTTATGGTTGTTGTGAAGTAAGGTGATCAAGGCCACTTGGAAAAGTGTACTGGGCATATGATCCGGGGTTGGGGGGAATCATGGCTGGGGAGACGTGGCTGCAAAGGCTATGGGGGCAGAATGCAGAAAGCAGAGACTAACTCAAACATGGGATGTGGCCATGAACTCTGAAGACCTACCACAGTGACATGCTTCTTTCTTCCTAAACCTCCCCAGACAGCACCACCAACTGACTAAGAATTCAGATACTTGGAGAGGATGGGGGACATTCTCATTCAAACCACCACAGCCAGTTTCCTTCCTTGGTCCACGGCTGGATGCAGAGGCCCCTTGAGCTGAGTCTCTGAGAACACTGTCAGAGGTGCAGGCCTGGGCCAGAGATGGCCGTGCTGGAATCTTGCAATATGGTGCCTAGTGTGCTTGAAGGGGGACTTGTGCCAGGCAGAGCAGCAGGCCTCTGTGTCAGGAACCTCCCAGAGCTTACATCCTCTAGCCCTTGGAGTCCACTTCTGGTGTGCTCCAAAGGGAAAAATCCAGTGTGCTCCAAGACTGGTACACAGAGGGGCATCACTGTCATTTATAACAGAGACAAAATTGGGAACAGTCTAAATGGGAAATAATAGGGCGTTGGTTAATTGAATTATTGAACACATTTACAATGGGATAATAGCCATTGAGAAAGTTTAAAAGGGCACTATAAAATATTTTTATAGTATAATTTCAGCTTATGCTTTGCCTCCCCACCATGACGGACTCTTAGCCCTCTGGAACCATAAGCCCAGTGTACTGGAGAGCTTTAGTATCAACTTGACACACATGGGTTGAAGGAGCCTCAATTGCGGAATTTCCTCCATCGGACTGGCCCATGGCCATGTCTGTGGGGCATCTTCTTGATGAGTGATATGGGAGGGCCCAGCTGGCTGTGGCCATGTCTGTGGGGCATCTTCTTGATTGTTGAGTGATATGGAAGGGCCCAGCCCACTGTGGGTGGTGCCACCCCTGGGCAGGTGGGCCTGTGTTGTATAAGAAAGCAGGCTGAGCAGGGGCCAGGGGGGCAAGCCAGTAAGCAGCGTTCCTCCATGGTCTGTGCTTCAGCTCCTGCCTCCAGGTTCCTGTCCTACCTTGGGCTCCCTCGGTGATGAACTGTGACCCAAGAAAGAAGCTGAGTAAACCCTTCCTCCGGAAGTTGGTATTGGTCAGAGTGTTTTGTCACACCAATTGAAAAGAAAATAGAACAGTGTCCCACAAACTGGGCATTCTTTCCCACACCCACAGCACAACCTCCAGATTGAGGAAGCCCCCAACTCTTCACTCTCCCTGGCACACCTTTCCATGGTCCTGAATGGCCTCTGTGCTGAAGAGCCATGAAGTGTGTTTGTTTCTTCCTGGTTACATCCCTCATTCCTCCATATCTGCAGCCTGGAGCTCCTTGTTTCCCACGCCCTTGAAATTTCCAAAGCTTCTCATGCAGCCGTTTTGGAAGATGCTGCCCTGTTAGGGTTCCAAGTTTCTCCATGATCAGATCCTGGGTCTGTATTTTGGGCAGGAATGTCATAGCAGTGTGTGGTGCTCACGTCATAACTATCAGGTGAAGGATAGCTTCTGTTCCAATTCTGATGAGGTTGCTGTGACCGTGAGGGGGAAATGATGTCTACAAACGTGGCTGCTGTGAGATTATTGTGCGTAGGGAAGTATTGGGAGACCATGTGGGGACCTGCTGCTCACCAGACTCTCATTCGTCCACAGCCTGGGAACTTGCTTACCCAGTAGCTGATATCCATTACTTGCTTTTTCTGATGCTTAAGTTGTCTCAGATCTGACTGGTGGGAGCCCCTTTAGACTACTTGCTCCTGGTCCCCCCACCCCTTCTTTCTTTGCCTGTACACATGTGGAGGCCAGATGACAAGCTCAAGGTGTGGTTGTTCCTCAGGGACCATCCATGTTTTTGTTAAGGAGTTGATCCTCAGGGGCCATCCACGTCTTTGTTTTGAGACAGGGTCTCTCACTGGCCTGGAATGCACCAAGTAGGCTAGGCTGACTGTCCATCAGGCTCCAACAGTCTGCCTGTCTCCAGGGTGTCCGACCTGGGATTATAGGAACATGCCACCTTGCCTGGCTTTTTCTGTGGGTTCTGGGGATCAAACCCAGGTCCCTGTGCTTGCAAGGAGTGCTGTGACTGATCCACTACCCCAGTCCCGTTTCTTGCTGTTGTGGGTCTTGTGCTTTTGAGTGCTCCCTCACGTTTTGGTGTAACATGCTCTGGGCAGATGCTGTGCTTGCCTTGTCTCAGCGCTGTAGCCGGTCACGTGTGCAGGGGCCCTGGGTACTTAGGAGCCAAGATTGGGGTTCACGGTGTGCTCATAGTCACAGGAGTGTCCCTTGTTCTAGTGGGTCACATGGATATTCGCATATGCACTAAGACACAGACTGTGCTTCCTTCCTCTTCTCTTGCTAGATATTCAAAAGCTCAATTGTGACCAACCCTTCCCAGTCCAGCCTCCCCCTGGCTGGATTCTAACTTTCTCCGCATCTTGAGAGAAGCTGCTTCTCACTGGCCTCAGGTTCAGCCTCCACTGTGTCGCTAGATATTGAAAAGCTCAATTGTGACCGACCCTTCCCAGTCCAGCCTCCCCCTGGCTGGATTCTAACTTTCTCCACATCTTGAGAGAAGCTGCTTCTCACTGGCCTCAGGTTCAGCCTCCACTGTGTCTCCCTCTCACCTGCTCAGACACCGTGCCCCAACCTGCCTTACCCTGTATTCTGATAGCCCACGCCAGTTCCCCCTCCTCTGCAGCCCTCCTCTCCATACTGGGTCTCTTCCTCCCAGGCTGCTTGATCATAGCTTCCATGTGCCTCCCACCCCCAGGATCTCATTCCCCTCACCTGGTGTGGTGGTTAATGTTGGTAAAATCTAGAAACACATGCCACTGGAGATGTCTGTGAGGGAATTTTTAAATCAGGAGACTCGAGGTGGGCAGACACACTCTAAATGTGGGCAGTACCATTCCACGTACCGGGGTCCTGGATGGGATAAAAAGAACATAAGTCGGGCACAAACACTCCTTCCCTCTGCCTCCGGGGGTGTGATATGACCAGTCACCTCACATTCCTGCTGCCGTGATGGCGTGACCTCTGGAACCGGGAGCCATGACACACCTACTTGTGTTCAAGTTGCTTCTGTCAGGTGTTTTGTTATAACAATGTGTCAAGTAACTGATAACCCCTCTGTGGATGCTCCCCAAGCCTCATCCTGTACTACAGTTACTTTTCTTGTTGCTGTGATCAAATTCCTTAGGGGGAATAACTTAAGGCAGGAAAGGTTTGTTTCGGCTCATGTTTTGAGGGACACAGTCCATCATGAGAAAGGCACGGCTGACTCCGTGGCAGCAGTAGGGCAGTGGCGTAAGGCTGTTTGCTCGCACCCCAGCACCTCAGCAAGCTCCCTCGTCTTCTCTCTACTCAGCCTGGGCCCCGGTCCAGAGGATAGAGTCACTCAGTTCAGTGTGGGTGGGTCTTCCTTCCTCAGTTAACTCTCTGAAATTGCCTCATGGACATGCCCAAAGGTGTGCCTCACTAATGACCAGTCGATTCTTAATCCAATCAGGCTGACATAAAAATGAAGTGTTCCATTCAGAAACTTCAGGACTGATGGCACAAGCAGGGTCTGCGGGGGTTGTTAAAGAAACTGGTGCAGTTGGGCCTTAGCGTATGCTTTACAGGGGATCGGAGGTCCAGAAGGGCCTTTGACCTCTGCTGACTAAAAAATCACTGTGAAAATCAACCTACTTGTCCAAGCAGCAAAGATTTCAGAAGACGAGTTTCTTAATGGGTGTTTAAAGGACTGTGAAGTTGCCTCCTCCTGAAAGGAACCGTGTCCCCTGTGTGCGGACCTTTTCGTAGTGCACACTGACTCATTATCGGAAGGGCTTAGTGGAGGCAGGTGGCAGGTAGACTGAGCACCGTGGCTCAGTGGGCCTGGGTCCAGAGCTAAGCTTGCCATTTACCGACTAAGTCACACTGACCCCTTGGGCAATTCACATACATCTTGAGCCTCAATTTTCTGTTGTGTAAAGTGTAGTGCTGTTAATCCCAGCCTCTGCCTCACAGGATTGTTCTGCAGATCTGCAGGGCAGGAAAATAGTTGGTATTCAGTTAACAGTACTCCTTTGTACTCTTTAAAAGAAGTGAGCACGTCTCACCTGGACATCAGGACAAAACGGAACAATTTCTGTCTTAGCTTTTGTCCCCCCATGAGTCTTTAGCCTACACAGCAATCTCAGCCTCTTAGATGTTGTGTCCTGAATGCCAGCCACCCCCATGCCAGCCTTCCCCGATGGTCTCTGTGGGCACCAACCACCTCCTGTGGTTAGCTTGCCTGTCTGGGACCTGCAGTTGATTTCTATGAAAATCCTGTATATTTTTTCGCTCTCCAAAGTTAAAGGAGCCACACTTCGTTTGCCCCCAACCTAAGCAGTCTTGATTGAAATACCATGGTGGCTTGAATTAAGCAGTGAACGAGGCATCATGGGGACATTGCAGTGAAATCTTCTTGCCTTTGGTGTTGATAACAAATTAAGTCAGTTGTGAATGTTAACTTTGTGTATGTCTTTGTTCTTGGTTGAAAAACCCACTTAGCTTTTCCTTGTGAATCGTTTTGGTGAGTCCAGTAGAGGCCATCTTTGTTTGCTGGCTTATAACTCACCCCGTAAAAGTTATAATAGTGCTTCCACTTTTATAACAGAGGTGAATTTGGGCCCTGGATTTTATGACTTTAGCTAACACTACCTCAGCTCATATAGTTATCAGATCTTGTTTTTGGATGGAGCTTAGCAGAGTAACAAACACAGACTTGTGAACCAAGGTGTCATTTGTTACCATAGCTCCAGACCCTTATTGCTTTATGTGTAGAGACACCAATTCTAGAAATGGCAGGTACATCTTGTGATGCCTTTAAAACCAAGAACATCTTTTAGACGTTCACTGAAAAACAGAGGAAGCTGGGGATGTAGCTCAGTTGGTAGAGTGTTTGCTTTGCATGCTGGAAGGCCTGGGTTTGATCCCCAGCATGGAATAAACGGTGTGGCGATGCAGTCCTACCACCCTGGCATGGGGAGGTAGAGGCAAAAATATCAGGAGTTCAAGGTCATCCTCAGCTAAATAGTGAGTTTGAAGCTGGCCTGGGTATGTGAGAGCCTTTCTCCAACCCCCCCCCCCAAAAAAATGAAATGACTTCTGGTGTGTGGGGAGAGTTTGAGAGAACATTTGTGTGTGTGTGTGTGTGTGTGTGTGTGTGTGTGTGTGTGTGGTGTGCCCCCAATGAATTCTTTGACTTTGTTACCCTCCTGTTCTTAAAATTACTCAAGGAAGTCCAAGATTTCAGTTTATTGTGCTCACTTTGTTTTTATGAAATACCCACACATGCCAGGTGAACCTGTGCTGCCAGAGGTAGGGCGGTACAGTAAGCATGGTCTTTTCCCAGAGCCCTCACCCCCTGACTGACTGGGAGGCCCTCACCCCCTGACTGACTGGGAGGCCCTCACCCCCTGTGTGGGAGGCCCTCACCCCCTGACTGGGAGGACTGCTGTATCTACTGGGACAGCATCTAGAATCACCTGGGAGGTGGGCCTCTGGGCATGTCTGTGAGGTACTGTCTTGATTACACTAATTGAGGCGGGAAACTGCCCCCAGGGTGGGCTGTAGCTTTCTGTGGCTGGGATCCTGGACTGTGTAGGAGAAGGAGCTGGGCAGCAGTGTCTGTTTGCCCTGCTTCCTGACTGCGGATGTGATATGCCCAGCTCTTTCGTTCCTGTTGCCTTGACTTCCACATGATGGTGCACTGCACACCTGAACTGTGTTAGAAATGAAATTCAAGGTCCAAGGACCCCACCAATACCACACAAAGAACACTGGACAAAGTGAAAATAAACCAGCGAGGCAGATTTTACTTTTGTAAAAGAGCAGCTTGCATGGTCAGAAGGATCCAGGAAGCACACAGGACCCAGAGGTCTGGAGGGTTTTCATCCCTAACGCAAGAGAACTGTGTCTCTTCCCCGGTGGCTGGGATCTGGCCTCACAGTCTTCCCAGTTGGCTAGTTTAATAGAATCAGGGGGAAGGTTCCACCACCCCAGGACAGCAGGCTCAGAAATGCATCAGGGCCTTTCCATAAATAAAAGTCTTACAGGGTGTGGTGGAATTGAAAGATTAGAATTCCTTGTCATAAATCAAGTCCCAAGTTTTACAGAGTTTGAAAGAAAAGACTGATATTTAATGTCTCTTATAACTACGAGCAGGATGAACACTTTTTCCCTTAACTTGCTTTTATCCAAGTATTTTATCACAGCAACAGAAAAAGAAACTCAGATACCATCATTTTAATTCTTAGATCAGTGGGAGGAGTGTCTTTCTCTCTCTCTCTCTCTCTCTCTCTCTCTCTCTCTCTCTCTCTCCTGTCTTTGTACACAAATAAAGCGAGGGCAAATCCAGTGCGAATGTCATGGAGGCATTGCAGTGGCTGCAGAAACACATAGACTTCAGTGGGTCTCAGACCTCCTGTGTAAGGAAACCTGGATGGACAGGTGCACCCAGCACTACCTGGGAAGGGCTGTGTGAGGGTTAGGACTCATGCCTCTGGAGCTATGCTGTGAAGTAGACACACACTGACATGTTTGGTGTTAGCAAAGGTCACTGCACATAGGAGTTGGACCCCTAGTGGTTATACTCCAAGGTGACCAGGAATCCCCTTCACATTCCTGCCACTGGCAGAGAGCCCCAGTAAAGCTGGCCAGACTGAACTGCTGCTCCTTGCAGCGTCTGGTTGGCGGAATACACTGTCCTAATTAGATGTTTCTTTTCCATTTAAAAGTCCACAGTTCTGTAATTCAAATTAGGAAGCCACTGTTTTGATAGATGATGTCATTTAATTTTAGGATCATTGTGCTGCTTGTATTCAATTGCAGACTAAATTGGACCCTATCTCAAAGCTTTTGTGTGTTTTGAAGTATTACATTTGTGCAAGTGTCATGATGGGAATGTGAATCCCCTTCTGGGCTCCTTGATGTAGGTGGGCGGGGGACTGGCTAGCTACTTGGCCACTAGTGAACCCAGTTCTGAAATGGACCAGTCCCTTCTCATTTGTCTGCTGTCCACAGATCACCTCAGTCAGGTGTGCCAGGGAGCCCACTGCTCCCTACTTCCTGAAGCTTCACCCTCTCCCTTCACTTGAGGTCCAGTAGGGACCCTAGGACAGCCGAGTGTCTTATATTTCTCCTCTCCTGCATTGTACCCAAGCCCCCTTGATACCATCTTCATACCCCACTTTCACTGTAAAGCGGATGGGACCTGAGAAGTATGCTTACCCAGGAAGCCACCGCCATCCCTATGCCAGGGCATTCCCATTCCCTCCCAGGGCCCACACTCCAGTTTCTGTCACCCCTCAGCCTTACTGACACAAGAACGCTGTCAAGCCTTCTGAAGTTCTAAGCTGGGCTTGCCTTCCCACAGCTCCACTTGGATGAGCAGTGCCCTCTTTCAAATGCACACAGGCCTGGGGTCTCATGGCGCTGATGGCCTGGAGGTTCTTGCCTTTTTTTCTTGGCTCATTGGAGTGTTCTGCGCAGGGCTCCTGACCCCAGGTGCCTATCCCTCTGTGCCACCTACAGCTTCTAGCCCAGCTTGGGATTCCCCCCGAGTACTCTCTGGTCAGCTCCTTCGGCTTTGGGTACCTGGCCCTATGCTCATACCCACTGCTGTGTCTCACCATGGCTCCAGGATCCTCCTTCTCTCCAGGGCCCTCCCTCCATGGTTCTCCCTTCTTCCAGGGTCCTCCCTCCATGGTCCTCGCTCCCTCCATGGTCCTCGCTCCCTCCAGGGTCCTCCCTTCAGGATCCTCCCTTCTTCTAGATTCTTCCCTCTCTCCAGGTTCCTCTTTCCTCCAGGGTCTTTTCTCCCTCCAGGATCCCTCCCTCCTCCCTCCCT
>NW_008353937.1:2296774-2333292 GCF_000622305.1 Nannospalax galili
CCATTCCTCTCTCCCTCCAGGTTCTTCTCTCCCTCCAGGTTCTTCTCTCCCTCTTTACCTGTTGGAGGAAGCAGTGAAGGGTGCATCCCCCCACTTGATTGTCCAGATAGACCCAAAGTGATCACCAGGGCTCTTAGGAGAGAGAGGCTTGAGGGTCACTGACCGCAAGTGACATGACGGGGCCGGGTGGAGTGTGGCCATAAAGGGGTCCATCCCTGGAGTGCTAGGGCCTGTGGAAGCTGGAGACATAAGGAGATACTTCTCCCCGAAGCTTCCTCAAGGCAGGCAGCCCTGTGGCCACCCTGATCTTGGCACTTCGACCTCTAGAACTGTGTGCCATACAGTTCAACCAGGAGGTCTGTGGTCCTTACAGTGGCTGCAAGGATCTCTTACTAGATGAATGTGAACTTCTGAGTTTTTAAAAAAAATTTAAATTTTGCCTGGCATGGCAGCGCACACCTTTAATCCCAGCACTCCGGAGGCAGAGGCAGGTTCTGTGTGTTCAAGACAAGCCGGGCCGGGCCAGGCCAGCTGGGGATACAGGGACACCCTGTCAAAAGATGAAAAAAAAACTAAAATTTGTTTTATATTATGTGTGTGTTTTTTGCCTGCTTGAGTGTGTGCAAACTCTGAGAGGCAAGAAGAGGACGTCAGCTGCCTTAGAAGTGGGCGTTTCAGACGGCTTTTACCTGCCATATGGGTACCGGGAACCCAAACCAAGTCATCTGGAAGCAGCCAGTACTCTTAACCACAGAGCCATCTCTGCAACCCCAACTTTTGAGGAGTTTACAGAGCAACATGGGCGTGACTTTCTTTTGCCTTCACCCTGAGGTACCCACGTCCTGGAGAAAGCCAGACAAAAGTGTACCAGGGCCTGTCCACAGGAAGAAGTTAGGGCCCACGACTGCTGCTAGCATCTCCCAGTCTTCCCTTCTCTAGAAAACCCCACCCATAGTCCTGGGAATCCAAGGGTTCATCCTGTGACAGGTGCATTCAGTGCTGTCAGGGATTGGGCTTCGAACTAGCGTTACTGTTCGGCATGTGACAGGTGCACACCTACCACTTGGATTCTTCTGCAACTTATCATTTAATTGGGAAGAAATCAGAACAAGCAACAAATGCATATGTAATTATAATTTCTGCTGAGTACTCTTGCTGTATGAGATGAGGAAAAGGGATGTTGTGGTAGGGAAGGACTCTTAGGGGGAGATGTTGAGTCTGAGACAGCGAGGAAGGAGAGACTCAGCCATACAAGAATGGAGGGATGGTAGCCAGCATTGAGGGACGGCGTGTCTGAGCCCCGGGGAGTTCCTGGCTCACTCAGAGCTGCAGGACATGCTGACTCGGGCTGCTCAGGGGTCAGGCAACTTCATTTGGTCAAGAGGCAGTGGATGCCAGGAAAAATTTTAAGCAGGACTAAAATTTGCAATTTCACTTAAGAAAATAGCTGTTTTGGCTGGAGTTAGAGATTTAAGTGGACAAGGGCAGACGTGGCAGGGAGAGGCCCACGGGGGCAGCTGTGAGCTCAGGCCCGAGGGGGCAGCTGTGAGCTCAGCTACCGTTGGGGTGTCTGAGCTGTCACTGTGGCCATGGGCTGTTACTTGGCTTCAAAGTGCATTTCCAAAGGACAGATAGCCAGACTGGCTATGGCCTGAGGGTTGGTGACTGAGGACAAGACACATGGTAGGGCTGTTGATGGAGATGGGCAGGTCTGAGTGAGGGTCAGGCTTAAGTCAGACAGGAAATTCAGCTGTGGAGACCTTGACATGAGGCTTTGCCATGACATCCCCAATGAGGTGCCAGATTGACAATTGTGCGGGTGAGTCATACTCAATACACAAAATAAAAGCGAAGACTTAGAGGGATCAAGAAAACGTTTCCATGTACGCGCTTGGCAAACATCCAGTGTATGCACTGTGCAAATAATACTGTGCTCGGCCTGGCCGCAGAGCTCAGCATTCGTTCCCAGCCTTGTACACTGGCTCCTGGCTTCCAGGCAGCTCAGGCGCCCTACCTGAGGGGGGCTTGCTCGTCTCTGCATTATGCTGCGGCACTCTGGGGGGAGAGGGCAGAGTCTCTGTCCTGTGAGTTTTCCCTGCTCATCACCAGGCCCCTGGAGTACAGAACACCCATTGAGTTCCCATCAATGTTAGATGCAAATGTTCATTTTGTAAATATTTCAGTTATGGAAACTTTTGGATACAGGCATTACTTTTCTTGGACAGGGAAACTGAAGGCTCTGAGAACTTTTGTGTTCTAAGACTCAGAGCTGAGATGGAGCAGGTCTCAGGACTGTTTAGGTTCCTGATCTAACACCTTTGCTTATTCCTGCTATGCATTTAGCTATCTATGACTTTGTAATAAGTTAGCATGAACTTCACACTCAGAGAAACACACCTCCTATCACTGCGTCCCTATGGGGAAGCCCCGGGGCCCCTCAGCTGGGTCCTGACTTCAGGGTCTTAGGAGGCTGCAGTCCAGATATTGCCGGGGTTGTGGTCTCATCCGAGGCTGAGTGGGGGAGTCTTTTGAGCTTTCCCTGGTTGTTGGCAGCACTATGTTCCTTGTAGTCTTTGGTATGAAAACTTCAGTTTTCTAGCTGCCGTTGATTGGGGACTGCCCTTGACTTGAGGTTCCTGCAGGCCTGCCATGTTTGGACTTCCCAGGGAGCTGCTGCACGCTCAGACACAGCAGAGAGAGGGAGAGGAGGAGGGGGAGGGGGAGGAGAGACTGCTGCAGAGGGGGTCTTGTCTAGTTAGACATCCTTTCACCTCCACCAGGCTCAGCCAGTCAGGGGAAGTGGGTCACTGAGGAGGGTGGACACCTGAAGGCAGGGGTCATTAGAGACACCGTTCGCCAGCCAGCCAGGGGACTCATTCTATGTACCATTTTGCCTCTGGAGAAGGAAGCAGAGCTCTATAGAGGTCGTCTTGTGGAAAAGATGGAGATCGCTTGTCAGAGGGCTTAGACCTGAAGCAGGGTAGTCACAAGTCTGCCTCTGGTGATGATTCCCCAGCATGCCTGTGACCATGACTTTGGAAAGCAAACTCAGTGACATCCCTCTTGCCGTGTCTGTTTCTGCTGTGGCAGCTCTTGCCCTGGCTGGATGCTGCCACTTGTCCTGGGCCACCACAGCACTCTCTAGCCCAGGTTCCTTCTGAAGATCTGATTGCTCCTTCCTATGACTGACAGGACCCATTCTCCCACCACAAGCCCTCCAGTATCCTCTCCTCTCCTCCCTCACCAGCCATGTCTCCCAGTACCACCTCCAGTGCCCCTGCCCTCACTTGGGTTGTTGGCAGCAGCCGTTCCTTGCTGTCCTAGGAGTCCTGCCTCAGGCTTCTACCTTTGCACAGGCACATTCCTCCCCAGCATGCGTCTCTTCCTCACTTTATCTCACAGATCTCTGTGACAGAGTAAAGTCCTCTTTCTTCCTTCAGGCTTGGTCTACAGGTGTCTACTCACTGTAAACATCCCTGATGACCTCTCAGCATCTTATATAATAATTTGATTTTGTTTCTTTTCTTTTTATCTATTTTTATTATCTATATTCTGAGGATCTTTCACAGTACTTATTGATAGTATGCACTCCATTTTGATTGACTGGATGGATGGGTGGATGGGTAGGTGGATAGATTGTTAGGTAGGGATATATGGATGGATTCATGGGTGGATGGGTATGTAGATAGAAGAATGGGTGGTTGGATAGGGGCATGGATAGGTAGGTAGGTGGGTGGGTGGGTAGGTGGGGGGATGGATGGATGGATGCATGGCTAGGTAGATGGATGATTGGGAGGATGGTTGGCTGGGTGGATGGATGGATGGGTAGATTGGTAGATGGATGGTTGGATAGGGTGGGTGGATGGGTGGATAGATGGATGGGAGGTTGGGTGGATGGATTGGTGGGTAGATGGTTGGATTGGGAGGATGAATGAGTCGATGGGTAGATGGATTTGTAGATGGATGGTTGGATAAGGTAGATGGGGAGGTGGATTGGATAGGGATGGGTGGATAGGTGGCTGTATTTGTAGATGGATGGTTGGATTTGGTGGATGAATAGGTGGATGGGTAAATGGATGGATGGGTGGATGGATTGGTAGATGGATGGTTGGATAGGGTGGATGGGTGGATGAAGGGACTGCAGTAGAGCTGTGTATAGATAAAAATATGAAAAGTGAATCTATTTAAAATCATTTTCTGGAAGAAGCACACTGTATTATATTAATTAAGTTAGAAGCTCACAAATCAGGGAAATGCTAACAATCTTTTCATCAGTTGCTAAAGGAAAGAGTTGGCCGAGCACCTGCTTCATTCATCATTTTCAGCTTAGGTTTGGCTGTGCTTGCTTTTCTGGTAAATAAGGGAATGAAATTGTACCATACTTTGGGTTAAAGGGGTTACTTTGAGTTAAAGTCTAGAGTTGCCCTAAGTTCTAGTTTGTGGGTGCATTCTTGATATTATTCAGCTGAAGGCTGTGATGATGTCTTCTTGTCCTTGGGCTCTGCCATAGTCCTAGCCAAGTGATGAATGGTAAAACCTGTAGTTTGACTGGGGAAGTGTGCCTGGGGCACTACTCTATGTCACATTCATCCCTACCCACCATCTCCACATTTGATAACCACTGGTTTTATGAAACTGTTGCCTTCAGGAGTCTGAGTAAGACTTTGGACCCTGAATGCAGTCTTGTGGGGGATGGGTTATATGCAGAAAGAGGAGCTCTTAGAGGTGGGCAGAGGCATATCCTCTGAGAAGCCTACAGGTGGTTCTGAGGGAGTCCAGCTTAGATATAACCACTGGTTTTATGAAACTCTTGCCTTCAGGAGTCTGAGTAAGACTTTGGACCCTGGAATGCAGTCTTGTGGGGGATGGGTTGTATGCAGAAAGAGGAGCTCTTAGAGGTGGGCAGAGGCATATCCTCTGAGAAGCCTACAGGTGGTTCTGAGGGAGTCCAGCTTAGAGGCAGTACTTCTTCCATGAACACAAAAGGTTCTAGAAGAGGGGAGATGACATTTGGAGAACCTCCAATTGGGAACACTTGTTTGACCTTCTCCTTCAGTTTTCTAAACCCATAGGATGGATTATTAGTATCTGCTGAAATGTGTCTGTGATGCTCAAATGAATGAGATCCCCTTAGGAGACTGACTTGACTTCTTTGTGTGTATGGGCATGTGTGTGTTCATACGTTTGTTCATGTATGTGGAAGTGCATGTGTGTATGTACACTTGTGTGCAGGTCAAGGTTCATGTATATGTGCATACAAATGTACCTGAAAGCCAGAGGATAGCCTCAGCTGTCATTTCTCAGGGGTACATCTCCTCCTCCCCTTTCCCCTCCTCTTCAGCCCTTTGTAGTGATTTGAATGAGAATGTCCCCCACAGGCTCCAAGTATTTGGACATTTTGTCCCCAGTTGGTGATGCTGTAGAAGGTGTGGCAATGCTGGAGGAAGCACGTCACTGGGAGTGGGCTTAGAGAGTTCTTAATCTTTGCAGGATCTTGAGTTGCTCTCTATTTCCTGTGTCTGCTTTAAGATGTGAGCTCTCTGCTTTCTGCTCCCGCTCCAGCCACTTCCGCACCATGCCTCCCCACCATGATGGACTGTAATTCCCCTGGAACCATAAGCTCAAATAAACTCATCCTTCTATAAGTTGCTTTGGTCAGTGTTTCTATCACAGCAACAGAAAAGTAACTAATATAGTAATTGGTACTGAGACTGGGGTGTTGGCTGTGAAGAACCTGACCATGTGGGATTTTGGAGACTTTGTGGAATACTTTGGAAATTTGGGCTAGAAAAGTGGTTGATTACTGTAAGCAGAGCTTAACAGGCTATTCTAGTAAATGCTGGAAGAAAGTAGTGCTGAGAGCAATGTAGTTCCAGAGGGAAATAAGGACCTTAAGCAGAAATTGGGATACTTTGGCAAAGAGTTTGGCTGGAGTCTGCTTATAGCCAAAAAGCTTGCCTGAGGCTAGGTCTAAAAGCAATGGACTAATTTCTCTGGTGGAGGAAATTTCAAGACAGCCTAATGTAAAAATGGTGGCGTGGCTATTAATGGTGAACATTATGCAGATCTACAATGAAAAAGAGAAAATGGGCAGAAAGAAATACAGAATTTACAGGATGGATTGAAAAAGAGCACTAGGAAGATAAATGCTGGAGCCCTGGCATGTGCTGGAGAGGATCCCTTTGAGGGAGAAGAGATTAAAGTGATTAAGGAGAGGCCTAGAGATTTGCACTTAAACAATGGAGAGAATACCTCCAGGGCAAGACCACACCCAGTTAAGCCTCCAACTTGTGATAGAAAAATGCTGGAGGGGTTTTCTACTAAAAAACCACTGAAGAGAACAGCTTCTAAAATGGATAGCAAGGCTGGGGTCCATCCCAGACTTGCAGCCAAACTTGGCAGTGTGTTCACCTGGTGCTGGCTTTAGAGGCATGAAAGATCAGAGAGCCGCTGAGGCCAGGCAGCACGCAGCAGGGGTCCCCTGCATAGAGAAGAACCTGGTAGGCCATTGCATGAAGCTGTGAAGGTGAAGCCTGGTTGGCCGTGGAAACTCAAGAAGATGTTCGTGATGCCAGAGCTGCACACAGGGAGTGGCAGCAGCTCAAGAGAGACATGTGTGTTTCACATAACAAAGCTGGAGCAGCTGAGCCACCCAAGCCCTTTGGAAGTAAAGTTCCAGAAGTGGGACATGGAGCTGCTGGGTTTGGTGTTTGCCCTGCTGGGTTTCAGTCTTGTTTTGGTCCAGTATTTCCTCACTGTGCCTCCATTCCTCTTGGAATGGGAATGTGTATTCGGTTCCACTGTATGTTGGGAGTATGTAATTTGTCTTTTGATTTTACAGAGGCTTACAGTTAAGATATTGCCCTCAGTCTCAGAAGAGACTCTGGACTCTGGACTTTTGAATAGTATTGAGACTGGTAAAGACTATGGGGACCTTCAAAGTTGGACTAAATGCATTTTACATTTTATATGGTCATGAGCCTATGGGGGCCAGGTGGTGGAATTAGTGGTTTGAATAAGAACATCCCCTATAGGCCCCAAGTATTTGGACATTTTGTCCCCAGTTGGTAGCACTGTTTTGGGAGGTCTTAGGGGGTGTAACCTTGCTGAAGGAAGCACATCACTGGGGGTGGGCTTAGAGAGTTCTTAGGCCTTGCAGGATTTCCAGTCACTCTCTGCTTTCTGTGCCTGCTTGAAGATGTGAGTGCTTAGCTTCTGCTCCTACTCTCCCCTGGAACCGTAAGCTCAAACAAGCTTTCCTGCTTTGATCAGTGTTTCTATCATAGCAGCAGAAAAATAACTAATATACCCTTCTCCTCCTCCTCCCCACCCCCTTAGCCTCTCATTGGCCTGGGTCTGTCCAGTGAACCCCACAAATCCACCTGTTTCTGCTCCTGCAGTGCTGGGATTTAAGTGTTTGCCATTTTATGCAGGTTCTGGGCAGTCAAACTCAGGTCCTCAAGCTTGCAAGGCAAGCACTTTACAAACTGAGCCACCATCCCAGCCTGACTTTATTTCAGTTGTACTAAGGGCATGGTAGAGTTGTAGGAGGGGAAGGGCTCTGTAGCCAGAGGGCAGGTCTGAGGCCCTCTGTGCAGTGGGGCAGGGGGAGGGGGCTCTGAGGACCACGTGATGGACTTCTGTTTTGTTTGTTGTCTGTTTTTGTTCAGCAGTTTATCCTCATCACAGTTTTCTTAGCCTTGGCTAGACTTAGCTTGAGTTTCTTGAGGGCATTCTAGAAGACACCTGTGGCCCCCGGGCTTTCTGGCTGCAGGCCTATACTGGGTGGATCCTCAGGAGGGTCTCCTTTTTGGCCTGACCTCACTGGTACCCTGGTCCTGCAGCCCTCTTTGCCTCTGCCTCATCTTGTCATGACGGCTGGGCCCAGCTGGGTCCCCCTGGAGAGTCTTAGCTCCTATGGCTCTGGTAAGGAATTACCCTGCATTTGGAGGGACTGATTGAAATGAAGATTCAACTGGTTACCAAAACCATTGCACATTGTGTTGAGAAAATGAAATGCATTGGGGAGAAGCCGGTGTGCATGTGTGAACATGTGTGTGGCAGAGCTAGGCTTGTAGGCAGGATCAAAACTGGAGCCCCAGTCTACCAGGTTTTCAGAGCCAGTGTCTTCTCTTCCGGTTGCTTGCCCCTCAGTCTTTTCCTGGCCACTGGCTCTGTTGTTTCTTCCATCCATAGTCACCCCAACAGTGCCCATCTACGTTTCCAGCTCATCACTACAGGTGAAACCAACATCTCTGACCAGCCACATCCCCTCAGTGCCTACTCCAGATTGGCAGAGGGCTTGCCCTTCTTGAGTGTCTTCTGTTCAGTATCCCCCCTGTTTCTATCACTTAAGTCCATTAGAGGCAATAGTAGCCTTTCCTGACCCAGAGGACACTTTCCAAGGAACGGGCTTTAGTGACTGGGCAGACTTCTGGCTGCGTCTCTTAAGGTTCTGAGAGGTTGGTTGCAGAGGATGTGGAACCTCTGGCTGAGGACCTAGACTGTCAGGACCCCCCTAGCAGACCATGGCAGATGAGAGAGTGAACATGCACCTCAGCATTAATAAACACCTCCAGCGAGGCAGGGGCTGTGTTCTGAGGGAGCTCTCAGGAGCCCTGTAGAAATGCAGCCTTACTCTGTTTTGATTGGACCTGGATTTACCATCTGGTTCCCATTCGTCACTGTTCTTCAGGTGTCTAGCCATCAGTGTCCCTGCTCCTCAGTGATGACAGCATCTAAGTGCCTTGCACAGGGCTTTTCTCTGAGCACATATTCATTCCTGCTTTGTGAAATCAGATGGATAGAGACCCTGTCACAGAGTTTGTATGATGTTCTGTGGGAAAATGTGTTTGTCTAGGTGATCGTGTCACGGAACTTGAGCTCTGCAGTTGCTGGTCACTAGTGCAGTTCAGTCAGCGGAGAGGCTGTAGATACTTGTTGTTGGTGTCTGTCTGTTTTTTTACATTTTATTTTAATTTTATGTGTATGCGTACATTACCTGAGTGTAGGTAAGTGCACCCATGTCGTGCAATGCCCGCAGAAGACAGAAGAGGCCGTTGGATCCCCTGCAACTGGAGTTACGGGTGGTATTACCTGAGTGTAGGTAAGTGCACCCATGTCGTGCAATGCCTGCAGAAGACAGAAGAGGCCGTTGGATCCCCTGCAACTGGAGTTACGGGTGGTTGTTAGCAGCCATGTGGTGCTAGGATTCGAATCTGGGTCTTCTGCAAGAACAACCAGTGTTCTTAACCACTGAGCCATCTCTCCAGCCCTTGTCTCTGTAAGTCTTAAGTGCAGGAAGACTCTGGCCTTTACCTCCTAAATAAAACATTTGATGTTCTCTTAAAAATATTTATTTATTCTTTGAAAAATTCATACATATATGCAACATATTTGATCTTGTCTACCCCCGACCTACCTGTCTCCAGCTGTTCCCAGGACCCATCAACCTGTTTCCCTCCTGAATTGATGTTCCACTAGTATTACTGTTATTGTTGTTATTGTTATTGTTATTGTTATTATTATCATCCCACTGAGTTGTTAGTGAGAACCATGTGAGAACAGGTATGGGGCCCATCTCTGGGGCATAGACAACCTACCAGAAGCCATACCTCAAAGAACAGCGATTCTCCCTTAGCAGACATCAACTGCCAGTAACTCCTTCACTAGGGGCAGGGCCTCATCCATGGCTGCGCTGTGGCTGGCTTAATCTTGTGCCAGTCCTGTGCAGGCAACCACAGCTGCTGTGCATTGATGCGCCTATGGGCCATGGGTGTCTGGAAGACACCCTTTCTTTGCTTTCTTCCTCATCTTCGCATTCTTTCTGTCCGCTCTTCCATGATGTTCCCTGAGCCATGGATTGGTGTTGGGGGACATGTTGATATTGACGTCCCATCTATAAGCATTGGCAGCCACTTAATCTCAGCACTTGACCAGTTGTGTATCTCTACATTAATGAGTATCCACTGCTAAAGGAAGTTGCTTTCACCAAAGTTGCAGGCAGCTCAAATCTATGGGCATAAACACAAATATTACAAAAGTAATTTGAGAGCATAGCAACACTGATTGCCCCCACCCCCGCAGTGTGTGACTTCTTTCCCACATCTACACCAGGGTTTGTTGCCATTTGTATTCCTGATTTTGACCATTCTGACTGGGGTAAGATGGAATCTTAAAGTGGCTTTAATCTGCATTTCCCTGATAGCCAAGGACGATGAACACTTATAAAAGTGTTTTCTAGCTATTTGTGTTTCTTGTTTTGAGAACGCGCTGTTCGGTTACATAGCCCATTTTTTAAATCGGGTTGTTTTGTTCATGTCTAGATTTTTAAAAAAAATTTCTTTGTATAGACACTAATCCTCTGTCGGGTATATAGCTGGCAAAGGTTTTCCCCCATTCTGTGGACCACCTCTTCACTCAATTAAGTTTCCTTTGCTGTACAAAAGATCTTTAATCTCATTAAATCCCATTTGTCCGTTGTTCTTACCTTCTGTGCTGGGCTGGGGATGGGGCGTGGTGGAGGTGGGACTCCTGTTCGGAAAGTTCTTCCCTGTGCCTGTGAGTGGAAGCCCCTCCCTACTCCGTCTTCCAGCAGTTTCAAGGTATCAGGTCTTAAGTTGAGGTCCTTGATCCGTTTGGTGCAGGTTTCCTGCCTCTGAAAGTTTGTGTCTGGATTTGTGCCAAGAGGTGCGAGATTGGCTCTACCTGCCTTCCCTACACCTAAGGAGCTTCAGTGCACTCATCCCGTTCCATCCTCGGTCATGGTTCCTTCAAGGAAGGGCTACATAGACCCTCAGCCTCCTCTGTGCTTTGGACATCTCCTTGCTTGGAAGGGCCCACCTCCCTTTATACCCCAAGCTCCTTCAGACTCTCTGTTTGTCCTTTCCCCAGCAGTAATACTGCCTTGCGCCAGGAGTGTGAGGACTACAGTCCTCATGGTCCCTCCAGTGGAGATGTCTACGCCTGCTCCAACGGACCCACACCCACAGTGAATGGTGAGCTGGTGGCTGATAAGCCCCAGCCTGGTTTGCAAGTCTGTGCTAACCCCTTCTTTCCCAGGCTGCTCACCCACTCTTCCCCACCACCAGGCTGCCAGTACCACAGTTACCACTGTGAGGCAATGTGCAGATCTGCTTTCCCTGCTGGACTGTGGGTTCCCTCCGTCCGAAACTCTCCCTCCATTATCCAGCACAAATGGAGCTCCTGGGCAGTCACTTGGTCGTATGTGCTTGACTGGATGCTGCGGATTCACAGGACGTGCACCTTTCCTGGCCACTCCAGCAACTTCTGTCTGAGCATCAGCAGGTCCACGTCTTGTCTCTCCACTCCGACTTCCTTCTGCCTCTGGGAGCTTTTTGTTTTGCTAAGGCTTTGTGGGAACGGGCTGTCCTCCCTCCACCCCCCTGCACTCCCTCCCCAGATACTTGATCTTCTAATCACAGATGTTTCACCTCTTCCCTCCTCGCTCTGTCTGTAAGTCTTGGCTGTAATGACCCAGGGCTGAAAGCAATTAGGAGACGACTGCATCTGTGATGGATGGTCCATTATGACTCCATCCTGTGCTGGGGTTGAAGATCTTACCATGAACTGCCTGGGATGGTGACATTGCTGTCATCTTTCTCATCAAGCTTAACTCGTTTGTGGATGAGAGCAGTCAGTGACATTATAAGAATGGATTTCTATTCTCACCTGCGTGACCCTACAGCGCCCTGTGCTTCTGGGATGCCAGTAGTCACAACTAGCAGTGTGTCTTTTGGGTGACATCGCTTCTCTTTTAAAACCTTTCTCATCCTGGTTAGGCATGGGACAATGTGTAGTGTTATCTGACTTGGCTGCCATTTGGCCTGGGGGTAGAATCCTGTCACTCCATGTGGTGAGGTGTATATCCACCCTACCCGCAAAGGCTAGGCCAGGTGACGGGAGGAGAAAGGGAACTATCTCAGGTCCTGCTCCAAAGAAGCATGCCCTTTGTGAGGAATTTGAACAAGCCATGTAAGTGAAGGAACATACCTGATACCTGAGGTATTTACAGCCCACCTAAAAGGAAGATCTAGGGAAGTTCTCATTTCTGATGGGAACTCATCAGGAGTTGTCGTTACTCCAGCACAGCCAGTTTGGCCAGTTTGCACAGGTAGAGAGGGTGGGTGAGGCTGCCCAGATCTTGACCATGAGGCCTGTCCTGTGAGGACATGGAGGTCTTCTGAGGGTGGATCCAGTTGGGAAGGTCAGCTCTGGGGAGCTGGACCTGGTTCCAGTTTCCGTGTGTACGTGTGGACCCTCTGCTGAGTTAAACCTATTCCCCAGACTGAAAGCTTCCTTCCCCCGGACAGGCCAGCAACCGCCCCAGCAGTGCTCTCCTCCTCCCCCTCCCCCTGCCTCTAGGGCCTTCGATGGGACAAGTACAGGCATGGCTGTGAAAGCCTGTCTCCTTCCCCATCCTCAACAGGGAAGTAACCAACGATGATTTTGCTGTTTTAAAACAGTTCCCCTGCCACAGCAAGTGATCATGTTATCTGAATTCCATGCTAGCAGGCCAGGGCTGGCAGGTGTGAGTTTCACCAGTGGGTTATACAGACCTTTCCTGGAGTGAAGCTTCCTGTCTCCCTGTGCCAAGCTTGTGTTCATACAGTCCTTTTTGCTGGTTCACCCCAAAACATTCCTGCCACAGCCACGTCTGTTCTATGCCCACCGTTGACTGTCTGGAGACCTTCTAGGACACCCTCACCATCCTGAGGGTCACCATCCTGAGGCGTGGTCCTCTGAAATGCTGTGTCCACTCCGCAGGGCGGGGCTGTCTCCTTCTTCCTGAAGTGAAGTTCCCTTGGTCAGGAGCTGTGTCCTGTTACACCTCCTTCTCTTCCCTTTCCTGTCTCATTGCTCCACAAATGATCCTGATAGGACCCCACCCCTAAAAGCTGACATGCAGGTAGTGAGTAAATGTTCTTTAATAAACCAGTAAATGTTTAGTAAACAGTCAAAGGAAGGTTGTAGAGAAACATATATCTTTAAAATTTTGGAACATGTCAAAATAAGAGGAGCGAGGAGATGAGGTGATGTCTGGGATACAGTGTGGAGCTAAGAGGTCTCAGTCAGTGAGATCAGCTTGAGCTGTGGCTCGTGTTACACAAGGCTGCTTACTAAGACAGGGCCTCTGAGAGGGCTGGCTTCGCTTGGGAACAGGATGCTCTAACGTCATGAGGCCAGGACAGTAGCTTTACCTCAACAGCTCAACCCGCAGCTCCTTCTGTGGAGACTGAGAGCCCAGAAGGTTGTGAGGAGGATTAAAAGTCACACATCAGAGGGTCTAGCCCATCGCTTGGCGTGATGTTGGGCTTCATATACAGTAGCTGTCATCATCCAGACTCCTCTGCCATGGCTGTCTCCTGCCTTACACCCGCTTTATCGCTTCTCTGGTTATGAAAATGGCCGGGTTGATAAAGGAGAAGGGCTTCCCAAAAATGTTCTTTTCTAGAGAAAGCCATGAATATTTTATGAAATGTACCACCGAGTCCTCCTGTGACGCCTGTGCAGAACCTCCTGCAGGAATTACCTTATTAAAGTGTCCTTTGATGGAGTGTGCTGGCATGAGCATGGAGCTTCCTTTTCAGAAGTTACTTGAACATAAGATTTTAAGGAGTTTATCTGTCCACTGTTTTCTATGCAGTAAACTATTATACTGATCACTTTCTCAGCACAAAGTATCTTGTCTTGTTCTTACCAGAGAGTCACAAATGCCACTGTCAGTTTGTTTCCTTTTGAGTTTTGCCACAGGCCTCAGGGAAGACTCCCCATTGTCCCCCCACCCACCCACCAGGGCTCCACCGATGAATTCCATCACCCTGAGTGGGAGCATGTGCTGTTTGGCTCTGAATGAGAGGAATACATGCTGGGTGCTCTATCTCCCACTGAGCATCAGTTCACTGCTGCAGAATGTGGGCCATGCGCCGGGGTCTGTGTAGAGGGTTATGTGGGATGCTAACCCAGACTTTGAGTCCCTTCCCATTACCCCCAGTACCTGTGCACACAGAGAGTAGTCTGGAGTGGCTGTTCTCTTTAATCCTTAACATGTAGGGTCTATTTTCTTTTCTTCTTTCTTTCTTTCTTTCTTTCTTTCTTTCTTTCTTTCTTTCTTTCTCTCTCTCTCTCTCTCTCTCTCTCTCATTTGTGTGTTTGTGTGTGTGTGTGTGTGTGTGTGTGTGTGTGTGTGTGTGTGTGTTGCGCAAAGGTTAACCTCAAGTGGTTTTCCTCAGGTCTTGTTGTACTGAATAGCTTTAGTGTCAACACACTTGGGTAGAGGGAACCTCAATTGGGGAATTATTGCCTCCATTGGACTGGCCTGTGGCCATGTCTGTGGGGCATTAAATGATGTGGGAGGGCCCAGCCCACTGTGGGTGGTGCCACCCCTGGGCAGGTGGGGCTGTGTTGGATAAGAGAGCAAGTTGAGCATGGGCCAGGGGAGCAAGCCAGTAAGCAGCGTTCCTCCATGGCCTGTGCTCTAGCTCCTGCCTCCAGGTTCCTGCCCCGAGTTCCTACCTTGGGCTCCCTGATGAACTGTGACCTGGGAGATTTGAGCCAAATAAGCCCTTTCCTCCCTAAGTTGGTATTCGTCAGCATGTTCTGTCAAGGATCCACCTGTCTCTACTTCCACAGCACTGGGATTATGAGGGTAGGCTACCACATTTGGCTTAAATTTTTAAAAACTTATTTCTTTTTATTTTATATGTATGAATGTTTTGCCTACATTTATGTAAGTGCATCTATGCTGTAATGCCCGTGAAGGCTAGAAGAGGGCACCGGATCCTCTGGAACTGGAATTACACATGGTTGTCAGTGCTGTGTGGGTGCTGTGAGCTGAACACGGGGCCTTGGAAGAGCCAGCAGCGCAGTAACCACTGAGCCATGTCCCCAGCCCTGGCTTTTTCAAAACGTGTTTTGGGGATTGAACTCAGGTCCTCAGCATTTGCACAACAAGGATTTTACTGCTGATCTGTCTCCTCAGCCCCTTACGGTTTTCTTGAGTGACAGCTCCTGTTTGGTCAGGACTAGACCCAGTCCCTCCCCATATGGTCTTTCATACATGATGCATATGTGCATATGTACATATATGAACATACATACATGTATGTGTCTGTGTATCTGTAAATATAAATCCGTTGTGCCCTTCACATTTTGAAGACTTCATGTTTTATGTTGTTTCTCCTGGCCTAGACTGCAGAGAAGTGGTGACCTTCTCATTGATGCCTCCCTCTGGCACTGCTGGAGTATTAGACACCACGGCTTGTCTAAGGCAGGCTCTGCCCACGCTTGTTTTTCTGGTCATTATAATCAGCCCCTCCTCCAGAGTCATTAGTCTGTACCCAGTTCTCAGGGGCCATTCTTCCTGGGAAGCAGTCCGTGAAAGTCCCACCTTGACATTGCCGCTAGTTCGGGACCCGTTTGTGTTCCACGCTCTGATCCTTATTGTGGGTCTCTGCTGCTATCCTCTGGAGGTGGCTCATGCATTGTGTGTGCTGTCTGCTCGTGGCACACAAGCCCATGCCTGGGTGGTGGTAGAGGCTGAACTGAGGATTTCATATGCGAATGAGGGAAGGCATGGCTGTCAGGAGGGCTGATGTGGCCTGAGACTTGACGGTTACCACACACTTGCAGCTGGTCAGAACTCCAAGTCATCAGAGGAGGGGTTCAAGTGATCCAGGGCTTGACACTGAGTGGAGGATGGAGCAGATGTGTGCTGTGGCTCCTGCTTATGGGTCAGTGGCCCTTCTGAGTCTGTAGGGATGCCATGGGCCCTTTCAACTGCAGCCCTCTGTAGAATTCTGGGGTTCTTACACCTATAGTCTGTGGAGCTGAGGGTGAGAGCTCCTCCTTGGGACAGTGGCCGTGGACAGAGCTGGGCTTCAGTGAATGCTTTTTTGACTCTACCGTGTGTAGGAGCTCAGCAGCTGCTAGGGTGGATCTAGGATGAATAATGTCCAGGGAAGGAAAGAGGACCATCCATGTTTTGAGCATCTGTGTAGAATGTGAAACTGTTAAGCTCTCTCTGGAGGTCATGTGGCTGAAGCCTCCTCACAGTTCCCATGAACGGGAGGGAATGTTCACGGGAGGCCGTGAGTGCCGAAGCCCGGACTTCCCTTTCCCTTTCCACCTTCCTCCTTCACTTGGCTTTGGAGCCCTCCCATCAGCCTCGTCACCTTTGTTATCCCTTATTTATGAGGCCTCACGGGCAGGGATAGCCACAGTCAGCAGCCAGGAACCTTGCGGCGGGCATGTCTACTGTTCAGATAACTGTAGAGGCTGGTCTCTAGCTCAGTTTCCCAGACAGCTCTTTATCAACAGCTTTTCTAGGAACCACAGAGTGAGCCAACACTGCAAGCCTGCCTTATTTCTGGGGATCCAAGTCTTGGCTTGGATGTTGCAGTAGCCCTTTGTTTAGGCACCAGATGAGGAGAAACAGAGGCTGTTACTGAGGTGGCGTGAACCTTGACTGTGTTCTGAAGGTTGAGCTGAACCCAGGACTCAGCCCTTTGTGTTTTCTTTTGATCTGAGCACCAGACTTAAAAAAATGTCATGATTACAAAACTTGATTTGACCTGGTGAGTTACTTACTTTGGATAGACTTTGTGCTGTCCTTGCTTGGTTCCAGGGACAGGCTGGGGTGGACCTTCCTGCAACTCAAGACTGATGCAGTGGCATGGCCAATCGAGCTATCCCACTGGCTGTCACAGAGGAGAGGTCATGGTAGAGCTAAGATCTCAGGATGTCTTATGCCTGTAGCCGCTGTCCGCTTGGTGCATCGTGTCACCAAGATGTGATGGAGCGACAAAGGTAGCACAGGAATGGAGAGAGAAATTAGGGAAAGCTGCATGGCGGAGGCCCAGTGGGAGTTAAGTCTGGGAGGAGATGACGTGGCTGCCAAGTAGCAAGAGAAACACAGATGGGCTTATCCCAGGGAGGAGGTCCAGATGTCCTAAGGGGGAGGCATGCAGAGAGGGCATCAGGAGGGTCTCTCCAGCTCTGTTAAGCTGCCTCTCTAAGTAGACTCATGACTCTCATGACTCTCTGTAAGACAGGGAAGCCACATTCCAGGGAAGGAGGACACACCATACCTGGAGCAACGAGGGTCGAGGGTCAGTATGCTGGGCTCTGGGACTCATACCTAACATCCTGGGGGCAGGGAGGAGACGTATTCGACAGCATTAGTTGAGGTCTTGGAAGAGCTGACTGCTCAGAATGAATTTCCAATTCATTTGTCAATTTGCCATATGTTGGTGGAGTGTTTATTACGTGTCAGACACTGTTTGAGCAGTCACCCTTTCCCTGGAGCTCTGCGGATGAAGCCTGTGAGTCTGCTGCTAATTATGCCTGTGCCACTGAAGCACAGTGAGGAAGCAGGAGCCTAGTACTCCAGGAGCACTCAGAAGTGGGGGAGGAACTGGAAAGGGGGAGAGGAGAAGTGGGCCTGTGTGTTGTGCTCCCTGCTAGCCATTTCCTCACTGGTCAGGCTGTGCTGCCACCTCTTGCTAGGACGGTGGAGGTGACCTCAAGAGACTAAGAAACTATGCAAGTGAGTTCAGTACTTGCAGGTTGGAGCCTTGCTGTGACGTAGCACAAATAAGTGGTAGGGGCAAGTCAGAGTCAGCTCTAACTCACAGAGATGCACCTACCTGCCTCTGCCTCCTAACTGCTGCTATTGAAGGGGTGGCCTGCCACCCCTGGTTCTATGGCATGTCCTTGTTAGCTAGGGCTGAGGGTGGCGGTGCCTGCTAGGAGGGCAGGCATGTAGTCTTTACCATAGCTAGTTCTGTTCTATTTTGAGAGAGTCACACTTTATGTCCAGGTTGGCCTCAAACTTACTATGTAGCCCAGGCTAGCCTTGAACTTGAGATGCTTCTGTTACAGTTTCCAAGTGCTGAGGTTGTAGGTGTGGGCCCCCACACTTGGCTCTGTAGCTTTTTCTTACTGTCTCCCTCCCCACCATCTCACCACTAACCCATTATTTTTCTAAACCATTTTGAGTCCATTTCTATGTCTACACAGCCTGCAGGTATCCTTGAGGGACATCCACGTCTTCCTGGTGGTCTGTGATCCGTCATGCTTTTCCCTTTGCAGTGTCCTCCCTCCTTGACCTGCCTAGAGAATACTGCATTATTGGGTCCATTTGGGCAAATGTATCAGTCTGCCCTCTGGTCTGCAGCCCTGAGCTGGCGGCCCCCCCCCCCCCATTTGTCTGTATATAGTTCTGTTCTCTCAGTCAATTATTTCATCCCTTTACCTCGAGCTTGGTACACAGTACCATGCTCAGTACACAGGTTAAGTGCTCAGCAAATGCTGAGCAAGTCAGTCAACACGTTATGCTAATGGAGGGTCCTGTGCCTGAATTTGGAGATGCATGCTAATAAAGGCCCTGTTTGGATCCCCTCATTTACATATTCCTAATCCCATGCTTCTGTAGCTGAGGAGCCAGCTGTTGTTGTACATCTCTCTCTTCTGGATGGATGGGTGGCACGGTGGAGAGTGGAGAATCTGGAGGCAGGACACCCAGGTTCAAATCTTGCCTCTGTCACTTATCGGCTGGGTGACCTGGCCAGCTAGCTGCTGTGTCTTGGAACAAAGGAGCAGTAGAGCAGTAGGTATCTCAAGAGGTCGTCCAGCCAAGCTGTAGCCATACCTCAGAGAGCTCCTGTAGTCATGGCACTGTCCTTAATCATTGCACCTCTGTTGACCAACACCTTCTAGGTTCTGGGTGCCTCCTCCCCCCAGCACTTCCTATTAGGGTCTCTTAGCAGTAGTGCCAATTTTTTTTTTTTCTGGATAATTCTTTCTTGTGGGGGGACTTAAGATGTAGCAGCAGGTATTAGTTACTTTTTTGTTGCTATGATTAAAGTATCATGACCAAGGACAACTTTATAAGAAAGGGGTTTATTTTGGCTTACAGTACAGAGAGATAGAGGTTTGATTCCCAGAACCCACATGGCACAAACCCATGGGAATCAAACACATCATGGTGGGACACAGCAGTAGGCAGGGACAGCATGGTAGCAGGAGCCAGGAGCTGGCTAGTCACATGTTTATCCACACACAGGAAGCAGAGGGAGAGAACTGGAGGTGAGAGGAAAGCAAACCCTTGAAAGCCTGCAGGCGATGACACACTTTCTCCATCCAGGCTCCACCTCCTAAAGGTTGTATCATCTTCCCAGATAGCAACACTCACTGGGGAACCAAGTGTTTGAGGATGTTAGCCTACGAAGGGCATTTCAGTTCAGCCGCAACCAAGTCTTTAGCGCATCATTGAATTCTGCTGTAGTGCCTGGTGGCCTCATGAGCCATGACCATTGGCATTTCTGCAGATATTGCCAAACACCCAACGGTGAAGGAAAACCATGCTCTGGTGCTTCTGGGTGTTCTTGTTCCTTCCTTTTGATTCACCAAGAAGGCCCTCTTGTGGTCTGTCTGGTTAACAGATGGAGAAACTGAGGCACACAGTGGCAAACTGCCCCATAATGCTATATTCAAAATACTTCTGTAAAAAAAAGTCCTAAACTTTTCTCATTAGTTCAGAAAAGAGGTGCTATGACCGAGGAGGGAGACAAGCAGGACAGACCCTCTCTGCCCACACCCTGCTGTCAGTCCCTGGACAGGCCCCGTCCTCTTGCTGGTGCTGTGGGAGCGGCATGCTGAGGGTGGCTCAGGCTCCTGCTCCAATGTCACTATGATGGCCTCCATTTTTGTTGCTGGTGGCTGTCAGGCTGTGTTCCTGGTAAGCTGGACACCACCCTGACTCTGAACATGCAGTGCAATAACTATTAAAATGAGGTCCCTGGGGACATGGAGATTCCACGGGGTATCCTATTCAGTGCCCTTGCTATGAGGGTGGGTAAAGCAAGAACACTGAACGGAAAGGACTTGCCTGGAATCACCCAGCAAGAAGTACCAAATGCTAGCAAGACTCTGACCTCCACTGTCCTTTGAGCCTGTGCCCCTCTCCTGCTGGCCTTGTACCCTGACTTCTTGGAAAGATGGGTTTGGTCTTTGTCTACAGGGTCTCTCCTTGTACCTCCTCATCATGACAGAAAAGAGCAGGGAAGCAAGCAAGTTGAACTGAGTCGGGAGTGTGTGTGTTTGGCAATCACTTCAGAAAGAGCAGCTTCTATGTCCGTTCTTAAAAAACATTTTTTTTGTTATTTTTATTTTATGTGTGTGAGTATATTGCCTGCATGTCTGTAAGTGCACCCATGTTGTACAATGCCCGTGGAAGTGTTGCCCAGAAGAGGGTGTTGGATCCCCTGGAACTGGAGTTATGCTGGTCTTTGTCTACAGGGTCTCTCCTTGAACCTCCTCATCATGACAGAAAAGAGCAGGGAAGCAAGCAAGTTGAACCGAGTCGGGAGTGTGTGTGTTTGGCAATCACTTCAGAAAGAGCAGCTTCTATGTCCGTTCTTAAAAAATATTTTATTTGTTATTTTTATTTTATGTGTGTATAAGTGTATTGCCTAATGCATGTAAGTGCAACCATATTGTCTAATGTCCATGGAAGTCAGAAGAGGGTCTTGGGTGGCCTGGAACTTGAGTTACCAACTTGTTAGAACAAAGTCCAGGTCCTCTGCAGGAGCAGCTACTGCTCCTAAGCACTGATCTCCAGCCCTAGAAATCATTAGTTTTGAAAACCACGTTAGACACAGGTCTTAAGAGAAACAAAGGACTGTGTTTCCTCCAGCAGTATTTGTGCCTATTTTCTTCTCATGTCCTTCAAGTATTCTCTAGAAACAAAAATATTTTAGACTATGAAAACATAGAGCTGTAAACTTTGAGAGAAGCAATCATTTTGAATTATTTCAGTAATCAGCAATAGCAGCTCCAAACACCACATCATTGCCTTTTACAAGGCAGTGTAAGTTACACCAATCACAGGTTTTAACCACATCTTATGATTTGATGGCTGATTGCTAGGCAGAAGCAAACCAACACATCAGCATATAAAACCCCACAGAATGAAGAGGAAATGGCTGGTCAGCAGCCTCCTCGGGAGCGAATTTAAGGTTGAATTGGGGTCTGATCATTAACCCCCATAACGTCACCAAATTAGCCTTGTTCCTATCTTGAAGCCTGTCTTCACATAAAATTTACCTAAAAGGAAACAAACTTTTTAAAAACGCAAAAACCTCACGGAATTTCTTCCTAAGTAGCTTACCATGCTGAAGGCTCTGGGTGCACCCCCAGCCTGAGTTTCCTCATCCTGAAGCCAAACTAGCAACCAGACCTCATGGGTGAATTTTGAGGAATGGATGATACCACCCAGCAGCCCCCTGTTTTCTTAAAACCACTGAGGCCGTAGGTCTCCGTGCTGAAGACCCAATACCATCCGACGCACCATCAGTAAATACGAAAATACTCATTTTATTTTAAAGCTGCCTCACCAGAAAACACCGTAAATTGCCCTCCAAGGGAGTTCTCGGAAACCCTGTTGCTAAGCCTTTGAGGTAAAGAACCAGGAATCAAAGTGTAATGCGTAAATTTGGAGTGCGTGGTCCCCCTTGTGGCTTTTGCCGTGAGTACACAAGTCCCGGTTGCAAGAACGGGTTCATGGCGGCCGTGGCCGGGGTACATGGGTCATCCATGACCGCAACTCGTAGCATGGAAGACTACAGAAAAAGCACACCCCACTGCTCGCAGACGACTCTGATTTCCAGGGCTCTTCCCTCCCAGAGTTTGCAAACGCGAGTGAAAGAATCTGCATCTGATACAGATACGCGGTTCCAGGTCCCGGTTGCAAGAACGGGTTCATGGCGGCCGTGGCCGGGGTACATGGGTCATCCATGACCGCAACTCGTAGCATGGAAGACTACAGAAAAAGCACACCCCACTGCTCGCAGACGACTCTGATTTCCAGGGCTCTTCCCTCCCAGAGTTTGCAAACGCGAGTGAAAGAATCTGCATCTGATACAGATACGCGGTTCCAGAAGAGGTCGGAGGGTGTCCAGGAAGGGAGGGCTTGTGGGCGGGGCCTCGAGCTGCCGTTCGGATGCGCCTCAGTGGACTGGGCCAGGTCGGTATCCGACCGTGGAGCAGCTCCCTGCTACAGCCTCCTACCAAGTATCTGCGTGGCATTCTCCCTGCCGATCCAGTGGGCCCCACATCCATCCCCCAAATGGCGCATCCTCAGGGTCCAGACTTTCGCCTTGCGGCGGTTCATGGGCCACCCAGGCGGAGGTCTTTACTCCGTGGATGCTGCCTGGTTGGAGCCAGGCGCCGATGACCTTTGGCGGGGGGTGTCTATGTTGTGGACTGGTCGGTGTCCGGTAGAGGACCCGCGCCCCTAGAAATGCATCCTCACTAGAAAGCTGCGTTGCCGCAGCTGCGCATTTCGGATGAGGGCGCCCTCGGTAGGCAGTGGATTGCTTTATCGACTGCGGTGGCTGTCTGTGTCCAAAGTGCTCGTGTGGACGTCCTTACTCGGGGGACCTAGGGGAGCATCCTTAGGCTGTGGACCACCGGCCCACGCGGCTGCGCACGGATACCCGGGAGACGCTGCGACAGTGGAGCCTCGCGCTCATTATCACTGAAGCCAACCGCCTCCCTGTGTCCTCAGGCACCACCGACCTGGGCTGACAATCTTACCCGGTAGATGGAGCCTTAGAACACGTTTCTGTCTTATAGACAGCCACGTTGCGGTGGCTGCGCACTGATAGTCTGTGGGCTGTGTAACCTGACAGCTGTATTACTGCGGCCGCGAACAAAGTACCCTTGTGGACGTCCTTACTTCGTGGACCTAGGGGAGCCTCAGGCTGTGGACCACCGACCCATGCTGCCGCGCACGGATACCCGGAAGACGCTGCCACAGTGGAGTCACACGCTCATCACCAGTGGTGTGCCCTCACCGTGCCAACTGCCTCCCGGTGCGGTCAGGGACCATGGACCTGGGCTGACAATCTTACCTGGTAGATGGTGCCACAGAACACGTCTCTATCGTATAGACGGCCACATTGCCGCAGCTGTGCACTAATCGTACGTGGGCTGTGTAACCTGACAGCTGTATCACCGCGGCCGCGAACAAAGTACCCTTTGCCACAGTGCAGGCACGGGCCCATCATCAGTGGAACACCCTCGCCGTGCCAACTGCCTCCTGGTGTGCTCAGGCACCGCGGACCTGGGCTGACAATCTTACCCGGTAGATGGTGCCACAGAACGCTTCTCCGTCTTGCAGACCGCCGCAATGTCGCGGCTGCGCACTAAGATCTGGGCGGGCTCTAAGCCTGCAGACTGCGTCACAGCTGAATCCGTGCACCAGGCGCTGGGCAGGCATTTTATCCTGCAGACTGCGGCATGGCTGGGAGCTGAGCGGACGTCCTCACCCGGAGCTGGATCTGCACAGCGCTGCGACCACGCACCGAAGACCTGGATGTTTATCCGAAGACGGTGGCACTGTGCTGGTAGCCCACCCAGAGCACCCCAGCTTTATGGATCGCCATACTGCCCTGGCTGTACCGGAGGATCTGGTCCGATGGCTTTACTCTGATGCAATAGTCGTGTAGAAGAGCCGCCACACTAATAACCGAGCCGCGGAGTCTACTTTGGATATGGATGTGGCTATGCACCCAGGACCTGAGGAATGGGTATGAGGGAGTCACGCAGGAATAAACCCAGACGGCTGTGTTGCCTTGGCTCGCTTGGAGAAGGAAAACATGGCGTCGAGCTGGCAGATTGTGGCGCAGCGACATCTGCATACCAAATGCCAGGGAGAGTGTTTTTACCCTGCTGACTGCGGTGTGCCTGGGAGCTGGGAGGATCTTTTCCTCCTGGCCACACTGGCACAGCAGTTGTCCTTACGCTGTGGATAGGCGCATTGTAGTCGTTACACAACGAGGAGCTGTGCTTGCTTTCCAGCTGCTTGGCCGGAGCTGGGCTGGTGTCCTTATTCGGAAAACACCAGCGCATCTGTTCGTCATCATAATCCTGGGGAATTACACTTATTTGAGCTTCATGTAGACGTCCTTAACCCTGGGGATAATGGCACAGTGGAGCCGCACAAGGATAACCCGGTGAACCGTCCTTACCGTTGCCTAGCTGAAAGGTGGCTAGCTCAAGGTAGTCTTGAGCTGTGCACCAAGGTTCTGGGTGTGATTTCCAATCGTACAGATGGTGGCACCGCGAAGCTGCACACGGATTACCTCCAAACCCCGTATTCTGCGGGTGTATTGCTACTCCTTGCTTATCAAGGAATTAGGTGGATGGCCTTATTTGGGGGACCGTGGTGTAACCGAGTTTTTGCTACCTTGCGGATACCATATTGTAGCAGCTGCGTGCTTAATACCTGCGGATCTTATCCTGGGGTGGTGGCACAGCGGAGTGACCTTACCGGGTGGATAGCCGCATTGTGGGGCTGCGTTTCAAGGGCCTGAGTGGATCTTATCCTGGGGATGGTGTTGCAGTCGAGTCCTCTTCCTGCGTATCACCACATTGTGACCACTGCACGCTCAGGATCTGGGCTGATATTTATCAGAGAGATTGGGGCTCAGCTAAACGTCTTTCCTTTTGTGGATAGCTGCATTGTGGCAGCCGCATACTAAGGATTGAAGCGGATCTTATCTCCATGTCTGGAAGTATCTCGGAGTGTCAGGGAACCTACAGGCAGCTGTGTGGTCACAGCTGCTCCTAAGTTGAGGATGGTGGTACAGCAGAGTCCTTCCTCTGTGGATGTATGCATGACAGCGGCTGCTCATTAAGGATACCGGCTGATGTTTTCCTAGGGCTGGTGGTACAGAGGAGTATCTGTTCACTTTTGCATTGTGGTGTCTGCACACGAAGGATATGGATGGATATCCTTGGACTGGAGATGGTGGCATGGCAGAGAGCCCTCATCCTGATGGTGGGCATTGAGATCTGGTTGGATTCTGTAAAGCTACCGGCTGCATCACAACCTGGGATTCAGGCACACCCAGGATCCAGGCAGGTCTTTTTACCCTACCAAAGTGGCTCATCAGGGATCAGGGGATATTCTTAGCCTTGTGCTCCATCTTGGTCCAGATGAGCCCTGTGCTGGTAACTAATTGGATCACTTTTACCCTGTGGATAGTTACATTGCTGGGGGATAGCTCTAAGTGCCTGGCTGGGCTTTATCCTGCAAACTGTGACACAGCTGCATTTGCATTGCAGGACCTGGCCCCGGCCCTGCAGATGTCCTTATCCTGAGGGTTGGAGTATAAACCAGTGGAGCATCTTTACCCTGTGGATAGCCCCCATTGGGTGGCTGCAACCTAAAGATCTGGATAGGCTTGTAGCCCTGCAAACTGTGTCCCAACTGCATTCATACATCCAAAGCCCAGTCTGACTTTTTACATTGCAGATGGTAACTCTGTGGAGCCCAGTGTTCTTCAACTGCATGGACCTGGGTGAACCTCTTTATTCTGGAGATTGTGCAGTGGAGCTGTGCACTGATTTCCCAGCTGGTGTTCCTACTCTGAGGGCAGTTCACTGCTGGGTGCACCCTTCCCTGGAGATGTAGTACAACGGAGCCGGGTAATGAGAACCCAGCTGGTGTCTTAGATTGGGGGCGGCTGCACGCCTGTCATTTGCACTGAAGACTTGGGAAAACATCTTTGTTCCTAGGATGGTGGTCCAGTGGAAACATGAATGAATTTCCCAGGATTTCCCAGGAGGGTTTCCTCACCTGATCTCAGGAAGCAGTGTTGCATTCTACCAAGGATGGTGGCGTGCAGAGCTGCGCGTTGCTAATCCCATCAGGGTCCTCTTACTGCTCGTGGCTGTGGCTCTCTGGGAATGGCTGGTCAGATGTCTTTGGAGCCATGAGTGGAGTAGAGCTATATGCAGATAAGGTGTCCTCTCAGTGTGGATGGTGGTGGCTGGGCACTGAGTGCTTGGGCAGATGTCTACAGAGAAGGGTGGCACAGTGGACCTGTGGGCCAGTAAGCCAACTGACTTTCTTCATCCTGTGGATTTTAGCATTGATACTAAAATTTTAGCTTCAGCAGCAGAGAGTGGTGTGTTTTGGGCTATTTACTGAAGATCTGATCAGGCTTTATAACCCTGCCAGTTGCACATCTCAACCCTAAGGACTATGGTTGGTTGTGTACCAAGGAGCTAGGTTGATGTTCTTCCTGTTTGGATTGCAACATGACTACCACTGTCCGAGGATCCAGGACGTATTGAGCAGCTCACTTGGGGAGAATCCTGGAGCTCCTTTGTTGGTTTGGTCCCACTGTGGTATCACCTGCATGTGAGCAGTGGGGTGCGTCCAGTGGAGCTATAATCACTCATTCTTCTGGGTCTCTCCCCGTGGAGTTGCCCGGTCCTTCTCCCTGACCTACTGTTGCTGTGATCTTCAGGCATACCCATGACTTCCAGTACAGATGAGGAGGCTTCTGCATCCTGGAACTACAGGGGCTCCGATCTGCCTGCTTGTCTGGGCGCAGCCCCCTCTCCTCTGTTACCGCCTCCTATACCAGTGCTCCATTCCAGATCAGCTCTACCCAAGTTGCCCAATGCCTGTTGATGGAGACTCCAGCTTCCACAGGCTCAGGCTGGATACCTTGGAGTCACATTTAATTTTTCTCTTTAGCCTTAAGCCTAATGCTCTAGTGACTTCTGCTGTTCCTGCCTCTAATGCACCCACAGTCCAGTGGCTTTAAATTTCCTTCCCCAGTGCGTCACAATTAGCTTGGAATATTGCCACAGTTTCCCAGCCAGTTTTCAGCCTTTCTCCCATAGTCTGCTGTTTTCAACACTCAGCGTAACCCTGTCCAAACCAAAGTAAGATTTCTCAGCAGCGCCTTGCTGGCTACTCAGAGTAAAACCCAAAGTCCTTGCAAGGCCTGGAAAGATGTTCTTATGACCTGTCCCCAGCCCTCTATCCTACCCTGGTGCCATAACCTCTACTCCTTCCCTCCTTCCGGGATTCAACCCTAGCCCACCTTAGCTGAACAGGTTGAAGGAATATTGGGTACATTTGCACCTTACTGTCTTTGTGGAAGCTGTTCCTTCTGAAACATCCTACCTCTGCGTAGTCACGAGGCTACATTCTGATCTCCTTTAGGTCTTGTTAGTAAAGCGAGGCATATATTGCGCTGTCCTCCTCAGTTCCTTGAATTCCCACACCACATCGTGGACTTGATGTCTGTGGCTTGCTGTCCCCCTTTCCTTGCTCTAAGGTAAGCCTCCTGTGGGGGTGTGTCTGTGGGAATCTTTGGTTTATTGATATGTTCTAAGTGCCTGATGAATTGTACCTTCAATAAATAATTTTTAAGTGTTGTTTTTGATGAGTACAGGAAAGTTTTGTGGTGGCCTTTGTTCCTTTACAGCAATATGGAAGAGGTAAGTTTGGGGGGTCTTGTCTGGAGGCTCACACTGTGAGCCCTCCTGCTGACTTCCTGCCTTCTGTCTCTCTCATTGTGAGCCATTGCTTGGTGAAGATGTAGCTCGTGTGTGTGTGTGTGTGTGTGTGTGTGTGTGTGTGTGTGTGTTCACATGTGCTTGCCAGAGGTTGACACTGGATGCCCTCAGTCACTCTCCACTTGATTTTTTTTGAGATGAAGCTGGCCAGCAGGGATCCTCCTGCCTCTTCAGTGCTGCGGTTACATATACACACTGACACACCCATTTTTTTTTTTTTTTTACATGGGTGCTAGGGATTGAATCAGGTCCTCGTGGGGTAAGCACTTTACTGACTGAGCCCCCCCCCCACTCCCAATATGCAGCTTTTAATTGTGTCTTTGCTTCAGCATTTTAACCACTCCCTGGGTGTCGAGCTGCGGGGAGTCGAGCTGGTCTCACATGGAGCTGGTTGGAGAGGTGGAAGAACCTCCTCTTCGTACGGGTCATTGGCCCTTCTCAGCCTCAGCCCAAGGAAGTTCTTTTTATTGTTAGCTGAGTGTCAGGTGCACATCTGGAAGCTGCCATCAGGTTGGGCCTCTCAGGTGTGCCAGTCGCCGTGTTGGGTAGCGGCCTAGGCCTCTGGTTAGACGACTGTTGGTAGATTGTCTCTGATGCTCAGGTTGCAGGCCGTTCTTGATGCAGGGTAGCGTGATGTGTGTCTGTGAAAGGCACACAGTGGTTTGGAGTTTCAAAAGACTCAGCACACGTGTTGTTTGTTGCGGTGATATGACCACGGGGTTGGGCTTCTGACAGTCTAGTTCCAGCCAGGCTTGCTCCGCACACCCTGTCTTCACAGAGTGCTTCTGGGTGCCTGTCTGTTGATCATCTGTCAACTTCTGCTCCGGGGCCTGTCGTGACATGTGTTCTCATGTGGTTTGTGTTTCACGTATTATAACCTTGATGGGGAGCCAGTGAGGTAGATTCATGAGCCCTGTTTAGGGAAGGAGAGAACCGAGACCCTGGTTTCCCAGGAAGCTCACTGCCCCCCCCCCTCCCCCGGGCTTCAGACTTAGAGCACAGGATCTGAACATGAAGCTGACAGCAACTCTGCTGGCTGGCCAGGCTGACTCCCTGCTAGAACACACAGGGTGCTCAGGGTGCTCATAGGCAGGGCCCTTGTTCTTAAGGCCATTGCCCCCCCCTCACGGTCCCCTCCCTCATTCTTGCTCTTTCCCTTTCTTTTCCACATATGTACTGGGCCACTGGCAGGTACCCTGCACGCTGACTACGGGGGTGTGGAGAGGAAGGCTAGGCTGTCACAGTGCGCAGCTGTTGGGTGTTCAAGGCAGTGTGTCTCCCTTCCTAGCCTGTCTTTCAGTTGTGTCTGATCTGAGTGGTACTGGGTGGGAGCCGTGAGGGAGACGTTGGAGGAGGTACAGGGTGCTGGTTCCTGGTCTCAGGAGCCAGCTTCTCCTCCTCACACTTCTCTTGCCACACATTCTGGTTGATATGTTGGTGGAGCCCACATGTGAGTTTGATCATCTGTGGGTGGAAGGTGACTACCCCCTGTTACAGGGGTGGGGCAGCTCCCTGAAGTGGAATGGTCAGGGAACTGTGCCCATCACTGATCTTTTCTGGCTCAGAAATTCATTAGGTCTAAGTTTAGAGGGACAGGTGCAACAGGGTAGGCAGCTGATCCCCACAAGGCAGCTGGTTTATAACGGGTATTTGTTGGAATGTATCTTAGTGAGAATGCAGAGAGGCCTGGTGAGGCTATCTCTTGGCTCCTAAGCCTTTGGATGGGGGGATGGAAGGCCACAGAATCTCAGCACAGAACCTATCCTGGCTGACCAGTGCACCCCAGAGGGAACTCATAGTCCACGCAAGCGTGTGTGACCTGAGGGAATTCTGGAAGCAGGAACCCATGCCTGACTAAGGGCCAGGGAAGTTGGACCTGTGGCTGCAGCTGGTTTCTGATCCCAGCCCCGAGGTGTCCTCAGGCAGGTGCCCTTATCTCCTGGCTTTGTTCCCACCTCTGCCCGATGAGGGCTCCAGTGTGACGTCTCACGCCCCTCAGCTTCCCATGAGAGCGGCCACGGTTTCCCGTGACCTTGCCCCTAGCTGTTGAATCTGAAGAGCTTGCTGTGTAGGTCACCATTTGCTGGGCGTCGCCCCCTTCCCCAAATGGGGCAAGGATGTGGTTGATACTTCAGTCTGCTGGGGAGAGCTGAGTGTGATCCCAGTGCAGGGTGATGTGGATGCAGGGAGGAGGGCAGGAGGTTCTTCCATGACTTAGTCTTGACTCAATTACACCATACTCATGATGTGTATCGCCACTGGATAGATTGGGAAATTAAGGCTTAGACAGCCCAGGTTCTCCTAACAGCTGCCTGCAGAGCCCACCCTGGAGAGCTTTCCATTCTCTGTCTCCCATATTCTTAGCCTTCAGTATGTTTACCATCCAAAGGTATTAGCATGAGAAGGGCCAGAAGGCCTGGACCTCTCCAGGTCCCAGCACCCAGAGATGAACTCACTTTGAGAGATTCTCCCTTCCTCAGTTCTCCTTAGCCAGCCTTAGGCAGTGTTAACTTTTGGTCACAGAGTACAGAGGGGAGAGGTCCAGGGAAAAGGGTTACTTTGAGGACAGATAGGCCTTGGTTTGATTGTTGAACTCATTAGATGTGTGTTCTTAGGCAGGCCACTCAAACCCTTTGATACCCCTTTCCTCCTTTGTAAATTAAGAATGAGTATCATATAGCACCCCAGTTTCTGAAGGTCTGGGGACTAGACCTCTGTATTTTGGGGGAGAAGCTGTGTGGAATGCTTAGACCTGGCCAGCAGGAGGGAGGGCTACTGGATTGGGGGTACTTTGGAGGGCTGAGTCTGGGCTGGTTAGGATCGTGAGGCTGGGTTCTAGGCCTGGCAGGGGGCGGGTCAGCAGAGACTGGATGGGACATCAGTAGAAGGCTTTTGGAAGCTGAGCTGGGTTTGGGCCCTGTGCCTAGGCAGTGGGAAGTCACTGCTGGGTGGGGCGGTCTGAGCCCTGAGGTTTCAATTCTCTGCTATTTTTGTAACTTAATCGCCTTTGAAGCCGACTTCAGAGGCCCATGTGCTTCCCCTGCGCTCCCCGACTTCCTATGTCCTTCATCTTTGCTCTAGATCACTGCAGTTAATTATTTGCCCCAATATTAACTCTCCTGGGACTTTGTTGTGAGGCTTTCTGTCATCTCCCAAAGAGAGAGGAAATACCCATTGGTAGCAAGAGTTGACCACCCCAAAAGTAGAGGCAGCAGACTGGCCACCCGTGTGAGCACAGTGCACAGGGCTTGTCCGCCGAACCGTTCCCTGGGGATGTGGCATGACCTGGGAGGCTGGGAGGCCTTCATCTGCCCTTCCCAGGAGCCTGAGCAGTTGGCACATTCTTCCACTGGCCACATCCTCTCCACTTCTATTTGGTATTTATGTATGTCAGGCCCCAGGTAGGCTCTGAGGTAGAAAAAGTATAGAAGTGTCACAGCTATGCCAAAGAGACAGGTACCCCAGGGTGATGTGGGGAGTGAGGGACAGGAGAGGGAGAGCCTGGGGCAGGTGGGTGTGGGTAGGGGAAGAGACCGCCTGGACAGGACGTGGGAGTTTCATCTCACCCCATCAGCATTGGTGGAGAAGGTATGCAGGCTCTGAGTTAGCCTTTGAGCTTTGCAGGACTTGTTCCTGTGTTGAGGGTCCTTGCCTTTCTGTCCATGTGGAGGGTCTCAGCCTTTATGGGCTGGCTTTGTTGTTTTGGGCCCTGACTCTTGTTCCTCTTAACACCCAGTCCCTCCAAGCACCAGAGCCAGTCATTCTGTGCTTTAGGAATGGGATCGTCTGTGCTCTTGATACCACCTGGACAGCCTCTTCCCTGCAGGTACAGGGTGGCTAGAAGATGGCCTGGGATTCAAGCTGGGACCCAGTTGGCTAGGCAGCCATTTGCCTGCCCTCAGTGGACTGGTCTGCTGCATTTTGCTTTGAGAGGGACAGGTCACCTAAAAGGGAGACTGGTTTTCAGGGTCATCCATGTCATGTGCCAGGGACCTGGACAGGACTGGCAGAGCCTGGATATCCAGTAAACAAGGAATTATTTGGATTAGCTCCAATCCCCTGGTCTCCCAGGGAAACTGGGAGTGAGTCACCAGGTGACATCGCTGGCAGAGATAAGATCATGGGCTGTGTTTTTTAAACTGGCAGCTGTTTAATGCCAGGTGAAGAGTGAAGCTTGCCGTCTGATGCAGGTTCACTGTCAACAGGGACCCCAGGAGGAGCTGAGTCCTCAGCCTTATCTCCCAGCAGGTGTCGCCCCTGCAGGAGGCTTGCTAGGGGAACTGCTAGAGGGGGCAGGCAGCATCTGGAGCAAGGGCTGTGGTGTGCTGACAGATGGGCATGGTGTTGGGAGCATTTCCTTACCACAGACAGGACCCGTGTTCACACGGCAGTGCACAGGGGGCTTTAAACCCTGCCAACCTGAGTGCGTGCCAACTTCGAACACAGACCGGCAGAGTCACCGTCCTAGCCCAGCTGTGTCAACACGGCCTGCTCTTGTTTCCTTGTGGTCTTCTTGTCCATCACATACTGGGCATCTCTTGTGTGCTGGTCATCTGTGTGGCTCAGTTCTCCGAAATGAGAGAACCAGTGTTCGGCGTCAGAGCTGCTCAGCCTTCCTTGGGAGACAGGAAAGGTGGCTCAGACAGCTGTGGCCCTTAGCTTGCTGTTGTAGACACAGAAAGCTCCCAGTGAGGAAAGAGCTCCCATTGGAGACATCAGCCCCCTTTGGTGGTACGTCGTGACACAGGCTCACGGGGCCTGTTAGCATGTGCCTTAATTCCACTTAGTGAGATGTGGGTTGGATCGCAGGGTGCTCCTGGTATACGGTGTGCTCACCCTATGGCCTTTTTGACCCCATCGAGATACCCTCCTCTCCCCCAATGGTAAAGACACAACAAGCAGGTACTGGCAAGGATGTTGGGAAGGGGAGCTCCTCATGCTGTGGGCGGGAAGGTAAATTAGTGTGGCTATTGTGGAAAACTAAAACTAGGACTACCATGTGATCCAGCAGTCCCCACCACTAGGTACACACCCAAAGGAAACGACACTAGCGCACGGAGATGTCTACGCACCTGTGCTTACAGGATACGGCAGCAACCTAAATGTTCCTCAGAGGGTGAACGGTTAAACACTATATGGAATATATACTCAGTGGAGTGTAATGTGGCACAGAAGGGAGGCATAATCCTGGCATGTGTGAAAACATGGACAGACCTGGCTTACACTGTGTTACATGAAGTGAACCAGGAACAAAAGGGTGTTGCGTACTGCGTGATGCTGATAGAGTGGGGAGTAGAATAGTGGTGGACCAGGGCGGAGGGAGAAGCCAACAGCTTTGAGGTTACAGTTAGGAGGCATGGTGTGGCATTCAGAACCACAGTATCGTGGGCATCGGCAGTAATAATGCACTGTATCTTCCAGAGTAACCAGAAGGGGAGACTTGGAGACTGGTACAAATAGATCCAAGCTGAAGGTGAGGGAGAAGCTAAGGATGTGGATTTGATCATTACTGAGCATGTATGTGAATCCAGACATTGTATTGTATCTCCTAAGAGAAAGAAATGCAGAAGAAAGCCAAATCCTCATCCCTGGGGACTGCAGCGATCCCCATTAAGTTGGCTGTAGGCAGACAGCGTTGATGGAGAGCGTGGTCGGAAGGGAGTCGCTTATCCCAGAGTGATGTCATACTGCACATGTGTTTTTAATAAAAGTATACAATTTAATTTTACTTTAATGTAACTGAAGATAGAGGACTGATGGTAAAGTGTAAGGATCTGTTGAACTTCTGGCATGTTTATTTACAACTTGAGGAATTGTTCCCCATGAGGTACCCTGAAGGGGAAGAAGAATGATCACGAGCGGCCTGAAGAAGGGCCTAGTTATGTTTCATCACTAAATCCGTGTTCAGTTTTCCAGATTACCAATTAATTCTTTGTATGTGTGCATACATGTTGGAGTGTGTTCAAGTGTACATGCTCATGTGTGTGCATGTAGAGGCTAGAGGTCAGCCTCCTGTGCTTTCCTCAGATGCCATCCTTTAAAAATACTTTTAAATTTAATTAATTAATTTATTATATTGGGTGTATGGGTGCATGTATGCACAGCTCATGCGTACATGGTGCCCATGTGTTGATCAGTGGCCAGTTCTTAGGACAGTCCTTAGGAGTCCGTTTTCTCCTTCCACTGTATGGGTTCCAGGGATCCAATTCAGGTTATCAGGCTCTGTGGCAAGTGCCTTTACCTGTTAGGTCATTTTTACAAGCCTTTTTTTTTTTCTTAAAGAATATTTGTATTGATACTTCAAGGCTTTTCAAATAGCGAGCTTTGATCATATTCAGTCCTCATCACCTCTCTCCTCTCTGATCCACCCTCACCTCCTTCTCCCCCAGCTTCATCTCAGTTTTCAAAGCCAGTGGAGTCCAATTTGTGCTCTCCCCATACTCTGGACTGTGGGTCCGTCTGGAAGAAGCTTCTCTGATGAGACTTGAGAGATGCATTGATCCATGGGTGACAAGTCATCAGGGATCAGCTTAGTACTTTGTCCATTTATCTGAATAATAGTAGTAAGTTCTTACTTATGGCCTGTGCTCTGTCTAGCCACAGGTCCTTGGCCCTGATAACAGTGTCAGGTATGGGTTCCACCTTGTGGATCGGGCCTAAATCTATTTGGTTACTCCCATGACCGTTGTGCCACGATTGCACCTGTGGGCACATCTTGCCAGCCTGTCCTTGTTGTGCCTCTCAGGCTTCACAGCTGGGTAAACTTGATGGGTATCTCTCTTCTGGTAGCATGCATAGTACCTTCCAGCACTAGGAAAGCTAGCCAATAGGGATGAAGCTTCTAGGTCAGTACCAGCATGAGTTCTTTGTGTTTGTTCTACAACTCAAATATGTAGAGACCACAGCAATAGGGTCTTACGATCAGGTTCTGGAGGGTGACCAAGGGCAGTGGCAATAGCCACATTTGAGGGTCTTATGGCTGTGTTTGTTCTACAACTCAAATATGTAGAGACCACAGCAATAGGGTCTGGAGGGTGACCAAGGGCAGTGGCAATAGCCACATTTGAGGGTCTTATGGGGTCTACCTGGCCAACAACTCCAAAAGAGGGAGGCCACTCCTAGTACTGGGGCTCTTTATTTGATAGCCTGTGGTGTCTTGTAGGAACATTATCCCCACCCCACCCCCATTGTAGGATAAATCCAGCTAGACTATTTTTATATATGCATATGTGTCTATTTTGGTACTGGGGCTCTTTATTTGATAGCCTGTGATGTCTTGTAGGAACATTATTCCCCACCTCACCCCCACTGTAGGATAAATCCAGCTAGACTATTTTTATATATGCATATGTGTCTATTTTAAGGAACATCGACAGTAGTAGGGTTCCATCTGACTTTTTCAAAGGACCTTTAGTGTTATCCCTTCCGGTAGTCCCTCCTGTACCCTCCCCTCCCCTCCCCTCCCCTCCCCTTCCTGTTCTGTTGTTCCCTTTTTCCCCTTTATATCCCACTGTGTCCTGTTTCTCCTCCTTGAAAACCATCTCCATGGCCTCTACTAGTTTTCTGACCTCTATGGGTTTCCGAATGAAACACGCATCTGAAGATTCAAAGCTAGCATCCACATATGAGAGAGAACATGGGACATTTATCTTTCTGGATCTGGGTTGCTTCGCTCAGGATGATGGTTTCCAGTTCCATCCATTTACCAGCAAATTTTGTTTCCCCCTTTATATCCCACTGTGTCCTGTTTCTCCTCCTTGAAAACCATCCCCATGGCCTCTACTAGTTTTCTGACCTCTATGGGTTTCCGAATGAAACACACATCTGAAGATTCAAAGCTAGCATCCACATATGAGAGAGAACATGGGACGTTTATCTTTCTGGATCTGGGTTGCCTCGCTCAGGATGATGGTTTCCAGTTCCATCCATTTACCAGCAAATTTTGTTTTCCTTTACAGCTAAGTAATATTCTATTATGTATGAACCACATCTTCATGACCCATTCATCAGTTGATGAGTATCTAGGTTGTTTCTACTTTCTGGCTATTGTGAATAGAGCAGCAGTGAACATGGATGAGTGAGTGTCTCTGTACTATGGCAGAGGGTCCTTTGGGTGTATGCCCAACAATGGTGTGGCTGGATCGAGTGGGAGCTCTAGTTCTAGCTTTTTAAGGAATCTCTATACTGATTTCCATAGTGCCTGCACTAGTCTGCACCCTCATCAGTAGGAAATAAGTATCCCCCTTTCCCCATACCCTCACTAGCATTTGTCATCTTAGCCATTCTGACTGGGCAAGATAAAATCTCATAGTGAGGGGGCTGGAGATATGGCTCTCAGTGGTTAAGAACACTGGCTGCTCTTGCAGAGGACCTGGGTTTGGTTCCCAGCACCCATATGATGGCTAACAACCACCCTAACTCCAGTTCCAGGGGAATCTGACACCCTCTTCTGATATCTGTGGGCATTGCATGACATGGGTGCACTTATATACATGCAGGCAATACACTCAAAATAAAAAAATAAAACATAAAAAAATATTTTTTAAAATTTCATAGTGAATTTTTAAAAAAATTCTTTCATGTGTATGAGTGTTTTGCCTGCATGTATGTAAGTGTGCCATGTAGAGGACAGAAGAGGGAGTCAGATCCCCTGGAACTAGAGCTACTATGGTCAATTGTTAACTGCTATGTAGGTGCTAGAAAACTAACCTGGGTCCCCTGCAAGAACAGCTAGTGCTCTTAACTGCTGAGCTGCCTCCTAGTGGTTTTATTTGCATTTCTCTGATGGCTAAGTATCTCGAACATTTAAAAAAATATTTCTCAGGGGCTGGAGAGATGGCTCAGTAGTTAAGAGCACTGGCTGCTCTTGCAGAGGACCCAGGTTCTGTTTCCAGCACCCACATGTGGCCAACAACCACCTGTAGCTCCAGTTCCAGGGAATCTGACCCCCTCTTCTGGCCTCCATGGGCATTGCATGACACAGGTACACTTAAACATACATGCAGGCAAAACACTCATTCACATAAAAATAAATAAATAATATTTTTAAAATAGGTTAGAGACGAGGGAGAGGACTCAGTAGGTAAATTTATTACTGCACAAGCATGTGGACC
>NW_008353937.1:2333503-2346331 GCF_000622305.1 Nannospalax galili
GTGCATGGTGAGAGGTAGGAGTCACGTTTCATTCTACATGGTATCTATCCAGTTTGACCAGCACTGTTTGTTGAAGATAGTGACTTTTTTGGCTTTTTGTTAAAAACCTGTGTGCGGACCTATATCTAAGTCTGCAATTCTGTTCTGTTGATCAGTCTGTTTTTTTAAATTTTTATTGCGCTTTTATATATTTCATACAACAAATTAATCAAATTTAGGCCCCCTTCCCCATCCATGCCCTCCCCCACTGGACCTCATATATTCCTCTATACATGTTAAGTCTTCTCTAGTCAAACATTTGTACCCAGATGTCCTTCAGTGAGATTTATCAACCAGAGTCTAGTCAGCCCATCTAGAGATTGTAAGTAAGATCCCTCACCCATAGCAATCAGTCTCCAATAGTTCTCAGTCTAGGCCCTGCCCACCACCCACTTCTCTCACTCCACTCTGGGCCCTTGTCTGACTGAGTTGGCATGGGTCCAGTGCTTGATGCCACCATTGCCACAAGTTCATGTGTGCAAGCTTCCCTGTGTTCATGAGCCAGCCCTGGGTCTTACAATCTTTCTGCCCCCTCTTCTACAATGGTCCCTGAACCATGGGTGGGTGGGGTTTAATATAGGAGTCCTATCCAGGGACACACCCTCTGCAGTCTTCTGTTCTTTAACACTGTCTAGCTGTGGCTTTCTGTGTGCATTGCACTCTTTTGTATAAGGAAGCTTCCTTGGTGAGAGGTGAGGGATGTACTAGTTTTTTTCTCTACTCCCCATTCCACTATGTTCCATAAACCTTAGGTGTAGAGGCGCCACTGTAGATGTGTCACCTAGGACTGGGCATCTCTCAGGCATACATTCTCTGTGTCTGATTTGTTGTAGGATTCTGCAGCAGCCTCCATCTGTTGCAAAAAGAAACTTCTTTGATGAGTGGTGTATGGTTCACTTGTCTGTAAATATAAAGGCATCCTGGTTTCCTACAAAGATCCATATTTAGCATATGGTAAGGAATTTCATTTGTCTAGTGATAAGACAGAGATAGGGTTTTCTCTAGGATCTATGACCTCTCCAGCCATGTGTATTTGCTTGTGTTTACAGTGCCACCCATGAGTTTCCTCTTATTGAGGGGACTTTAAGCCCAATTAGATAGCTGTTGATTGTTCCCCAGATAACACTGCCACCACTGCAGCAATAGCGGCATCTTGCCGTGCTGGTTGTTATGGTTATTAGACTTTAGAGCTGGGTTGGACCATTGATTGATTTTTCTCCTTTAACAGTTTGCATATTATCATCTAGCATTATGATAGCTAAACTTCAGGTAGCAGGCTTCCAGGTCAGTTCCTGCTCCATTGCTCCAAGTCCTGTATTCAGAGCATGTCCTGTCTCCAGCAGTAGGGTCTTATCTTCTAGTTCTGGGAGATAACCAAGAGCCTTGGCAATAGCCTGTGTTATTTTTGGGAGTCTCTTGGGCCACCCTCACCAACCACTCAAAGGGAGGTCTCTTCTGTCTGGCACTGTGTTCCTTGCCCGACAGCCCCTAGGTATACATATGCACTAATGTTCAGACACTGTATGTGGATTTCTCAGGGGGTTGGGGGCATCACATTTCCCTCTGGGTTCCCCAGCCCCCAAGATTCATTCATTTCTACTCTTTTTCCTCCCATCCGACCTCTCTCCCCAGTCCCAGCACCCCTATTATCCCCACCCTCCCCCCAATAACACCTACCTCTCACTATGCCCCCCTCCTGAGATTCCTCCCCCTAGTATAGGGGGCCATGGTGCATCTGTTTTTATGCCAGTACTGTGCTGTTTTTATTACCATAGCTCTGTGGTATAATTTGAAGTCAGGGATGGTGATATTTTCAGCTCGTCTTTTATTATTCAGAATTGGTTTTGACTCTCTTGGGACTTTTGTGTTTCCCTATGAAATTTAAAATAATTTTTTTTCAATTTCTGTGAAGAATCACAGAATTTTAATGGGGATTTGGTTGAATCTACAGACTACTTTTAGTGGGTGGCTGTTTTCATATCTTCAGTGCTCACTGATTAGGCTGGCTGACCAGTGAGCCCCAGGGATCTGCCTCTGACTCCCCAGTGAGCCCCAGGGGTCTGACTCTGGCTCCCCAGTGCTTGATAGCTTTTTTTGGTCTTATGTGCTAGAAATTGAACTCAGGCCCTCATGCGGCAGGCACTTGATCAACTGAGCAATCTCCCCAAACCCTTGTTAGGAGTTAAACAGTTTATGCTCACCCCCCATCCCCCATCCTTCAGATCATGGCCATTTTGTCTCTGCTCAGTGTCGTGGCACTGACAATGTGGTGAGTTAGTGATTTCTCAGACCCCTGGCATTCCTTGTGTAACAAAGTTGAGAGGTTGCTCATGACTTGCCCTGGGCAGACCTTCTATACCAAGGTCGGTCTCTCTCTCTCTCTCTCTCTCTCTCTCTCTCTCTCTCTCTCTCATGTCGAATTTTATTAGAATTGTAATTTTTAGGGGAAAAGTTGGGCATCCAACAGGCCTTGCTTGACCACCTGTTCTAATATGTCAAAAAAAAATGGTGAAAAGCAGAGAGATTTATTCATTGTGGCCAGGTTGGGAAGAGGAGCAGATAAAGGGATCCAGTGACCCAAGTCCCTCCTTGGGGTACTGAACTTTAGGTTTAAATAGAAGACTCTAGTGAGGGCACAACAGGTATGCATACTTAGGCAGTCTTGGCCTAGATGTGGTCCATCCATCACTGTCTCAGCTCAGGTCCTGCAAGGTGGTCTGGAGAAGACCTTGTTGCTGAGGGGACAAGTGGCTCAGGAGGTGATCGCTCGTGTTTCAGGGTGCAGCCCTTCCTCCTGGACACTGCCCTCGTCTGGGGAGTGAGCTGTCTGATTGTCCAGCTTTTGTGCTTTCTGGAATACAAGGTGACTACTGGGTTTCTTTTTTCAGTCTTTTTGAGACAGGGTCTCCCTGTGGCCCCAGTTGTCCTGGAACTCAGTATGTAGACCAGGCTGGCCTTGAACTCACAGAGATCTGTCTGCCTCTGCCTCCTGAGTGCTGGGATTAAAGGTGTGCGCCACCACGCCCAGCTGCAGCTGCAGGTTTAAGACAATGGCTTCCCTCTGTGCCTTGAGCCTTGACAGGGGTGAGGTAGATTTTGACCAGATACTCCTTGAGTGCTAGCATGGAGACCTGCAAGGTAAGCAGGTGGCCCAAAGTGACGAGGAAGATGAAGGCAGAGACCCAGGCTATTATCCTGTGTTTAGTTACCTGTGGGCTTCTTAGCAAACAAGGCCTCTAAGTGCTGCCTCATTATCATTACCAGTGCTTTTGTTTGAGGGTGGCTGCCTTTTAGGGGGTGAATTCTCATGTTTCCCACACAACAGGTCACTCACTAAATACGTACTGGGTGACGGCTGTATGACAGATGGCTTTTGAGGCGCTGAGCATAGAACAGAATGACCAAAGCAAACAGAATCCTGCCATCGCAGACTTACAGTTTAGTGAGAGAAAGGAAAGAAGGCAAACAAATGTGAAACTGACTGCTGAGCACAGCACTTCCAGGAGGAGAACCAGGCCTGAGGAACAGCAGGTCCCGTGCTCCTGTAGCGAGAATGGATGAGCAGAAATCTTCCAGGCAGAAATGACAGCCGTGCAAAGGCCCAGGCATGGCAAGGACCCTAGTGCTCTTGAGGACCATGGCAGTCAGAGCCGGGGGTGGAGGGGGAGTCACAACCAAATGTGCTTACTCCTGAGACTATACAGTGGTGCTGTGGGATGGGGTGACGGGTGGACTGGTACAGGCAGGGGACATGAGGTGGGGCGGGTTGAGCACCAGGGAGCACCCAACATGTCCATCCTCCCTGAGCCCAGGAGACCGAGAAGGCACAGCAGTGAGATGAGAAGCCGCTTTGGGAAACCGGGCAGAGCTTCTGAGGTGTGCGGAGAAAGGCTGGATGAGCGCTCTTGGCTGTGCCTGTAGGAGGAACCTTGTTAGGTGGCTGTGGAGGGAGTCCGTGGAACAGGCAGCCTCTTGAGGGTTCTGTGGTGAAGAGGAGCTGAGGAGAGACCTGTGGCTGCAGGGAGGTTTGGCAGAGGACAAGACCGTCTGCATCAGGCGGGCAGTTGATGCCGGTGGACTGTTGAGGCATGGGAGAGACTGGGAGCCCAGCAGGAACTGGGGAGCAGGGTACAGGGCAAGCTGAGACTTCAGGCTGCAGCAGCCGACGGTCAGGCTCACCTTACCCCGGAGTAGGTCTCGGAGGGCTGGGCTGCAGAGTTCTCCCCTCCTACCTGATTGCCTCTGCTCTCCTTTCTCCCCACCTTCTTCCTTGTTCTTGGCGCTCCCAAGCCCCTCACATCATCACCAGCACTCAACGTCTTCATCCTAATCCTCTGGTCTGAGTCTTTTAAGGTTAGTTAGCATGCGGTGGGACCCACATCTTCCATCCACACCGCCTGGCTAGCTGTGTTTCCAGTTCTTTCACACTCTCTCAGAGGGAAGGTCTGATGATAGCTGTTGCCTGGTGCTTCAGGCAGGGAAAGCCAGAGCTGGAGATGGAGTCGTGGGTCCTCTTGGCAGTGTGTACACAAGCTGGAGGGTTTCACTTTTTCCTCTACATCCTCCCTTTTCAGGAAGCCCCAAAGATTCCAAGTGGAAGAAAAGTAGAGGCTGAGAGCCACAGGGCAGTAGCCTCAGGAGAGAGTTCTGCTGGGCTTCCAAGAAGGAATGGCTATCCTTAGACATGGATGGGGAATGAAAGGCAGCGCAGCGTGCTGGAGACAGGTTCTCACTTTGCCCTGGAGCACCGTATCAGGGTGTGGCTGGCCAACTGCCCACTCATAGCTGCCCTTACAGGGCCGAAGGCAGACATGCATGGGGCCTCATGGTCAGCAGTGTGGCCTTTTCCTCCCCAAGTGTCCAGGCAGAACAAGAGTGAGACATTTACTTTGAAATAGAGGGTGATGTGTTGCCTGTTGGAATCCAGAGCGCTCTGGTCAGCTTGCTGTCCCAGTGTCTCCTCTCAAGATAGCCTTTGGTGATTTCCCTTTTAGACTTTTTGCATAGAAAAGAAAGATGGCTTATATTAAAAAAGGTGTTTTAGGGACTGGTGAGATGGCTCAGTGCTTAAGAGCACTGGCTGCTCTTAGAGTCCCAGCACCCACATGGCAACTAACAACAGACATAACTCCAGTCCCAGGGGATCCAACACCCTCTTCTGGCCTTCATGGGCATTGTATACATGTGGTGCAATTACATACAAGCAGGCAAAACGCTCATACATATAAAATAAAAATAAATTTAAAAGAAGATGTTTTATTAGTTCAGTAAACATGTATGGGGGCTGAAGCTCATCTTTTCCAGTCTAGTGGTTTCAAGGTTTTCTTTTTTAAAAAATTATTTATTTTTATTTTATGTGTATGAGTGTATTGCCTGCATGCGTGTAAGTGTACTCGTGTTGTGCAATGTTTATGGTGGTCAGAAGAAGGCGTTGGATCCCCTGGAACTGGAATTACAGGGGGCTGCTAGCCACCATGTGGGTGCTGGGACTCGAACCTGGGTCTTCTGCAAGAGCAATCAATGTTCTTAACCGCTGAGCCATCTCTCCAGCACCCCCTCAACAATTTTTTTTAAATAACCAAAACCATGCAGAGGTAGCCCAACCCAATGTGGGGCAGAGTCATGAGTGGTGTGGCGTTGCACTGTCAGAAGTGGGTACATGGGTGCTTGGAACCTTAATCACATGGTCCCTGCTGTTCCCCGGAGGGAGATTCCTCCTGCTGTGGGGCCATGATAGTAGCAAAGATGTTTGGATGAAAGATGCCATTGCCTTTCCCACATCTGTAGAGAACCAGGCTCCAGACTGCACTCTAGCCAAGTTTCCATTCCCAAGGCATGTTTCCTGTCTGTGGTACAAGAATCAAAGTATACCTTCTCCAAGAGTGTGTTTGTGGGGGATGAAATAGGAGATACTAGGTGCGCACTTAGCTCCATGCCCGACACTTTCCTGCACTTGGTAAACCTCCCCAACAGAGGAAAGGCTATTGGTTATCCGATCCTCTAAAGCTTTGCCCCAGGATGGGGATGCACAGACAGATGCATCTTGTGGTTGAGGACTGGCAGCCTTGGGGACCCCACTTTACCCGCAAGGGAGAATGCAGCCCTGCCCTGGGGCAGTGCTCAGTTAACACCAGTACCTTTGAATTTCATGCTAGCTTTCTGAAAAGGCCGATTGGGGCCAGATCTTACAGGCCCTCGTGCTCTGGACAGAACTTGGGTATTGTTCCACACCGAAGGCTCTTAACCAGATAAGGACTCTGCCCAGCGTGGATACTAGGGAGGTAACCATTATCTGTGGATTGAGAACAGCTGGGTCCCATCTAAGGCCACAATGAACTGAAGTAAAGTACTAATAACATCTCGACTGCACCATCCATTTGGGGTATCCTAGAGGACCATTCTGGATTTGTTGAGTTGTATTTCTATTACAGCAGTGTAACATGTTTGCCTAGAAGATGTTAAAAATGAAAATATTGGAGACAGCAACAGCAAAACCCATCCATGTTTCTGTCCCCTAACTGCTTGTATTCTTTGTCCACGTGTGATGATTGCAGCCTCACCTTTGGGGAGCTGGTCCACAGTACGTATTAGTCTAAGTTTCAGTTAAAATAGTCCCTGCAGTCCCCATACGGCCCATGCAGAAATTGAAGTTCAGAGAAGGTAAGCATTTTGTGTGGTCTCACAGCAAGCGCACTGTGCGGGTGGGGGTTGTGATCACAGGGTCCCGACGTGTCAGATCACTGCAACGTAGGTGCAATATCATTTTCTGCCTGCTACAGCCCAACATCTACCTCGATATCATCTTAAAGGCCATAAATGCTACCAGAACTCTAAATATTTTTCCCCAAATGGTGAGCATTTAGCTACCATTCCCTTCATTGATAATTTTATAAACATCATTGTGATAAATAAGGCTTGGCCCTGTGGAAAGATTTTGATTGAATTCCAAAATGTCTTCTCAGGATTCCCAGAGGGAGAATTATTTAGTCAGAACCTCGAGCATCTTCAAGTTCTTGGGTACCTGCTGTCAAATTGCTTTCTGGAAGAGCTGTCCCTGGAGCCAGCACCTCCAGCTGTGTTTGACAGTGTTTATCCTGCCTGCTTGCTCTCCAGCGATGCACATCTTATTACAACCTCAAATGCACGTGGACCTCCCCAAATAAAAAATAATTTCATGGTTGTGAACTAAATCAGGACATTTAGATTTATTTTTAATGAAAGGGGAAAAGAATGGGCTTAACCATCTTTTGAAAAAGTGTTTTTTTGTTTTTTTTTTTTTTCAGGAAAATTAAGCTGAATATCAGGCTGGAAACCAAAATGATTAACAGTTTGTCAAGTACTGGACAAAGGGCTATTCAAAGTGGTTTTTTCAAACTGAGTGCTTCCTAATCTGTGACTTCTTAGCCCCTTGCATGGATCTGTTACCACGGTGATGTTAATTAGGTTGTTAAGATGCATGGGGGTATCAGGCTGTAATGCCCAGTCCCTGCCCCTTCCACCCGTCTGTGGTGTTCAGGAGATGAGACTACCCCTTCTGCCAGTGCTTTGGGGACCGAGGCTGTCTCAGACCTGTCATGCCAGGGTGTAAGCGCAAGACTCCCATTGTACGGAGGAAGCCTGAATCCAGTCACACTCATTCAGCATGCCTTCCTCCTCGAAAGACATGCCGCTGTTTAAGGGGATGTTTTAGATTCTTTTTTTAAATTCTCAGCCAAAAAAATTTACTGCTCAGCCCCGGTCATCAAAACATGTGCCTTCCAGGTGGCTGGTGGCTCTGATAACAAAAGCATGTACCTTTCTGGTGAGCTGATAAGAACTCAAATTTCAGATAAGACAGCAATGGGTCAAAATGCTTTCAAGTTTTTCTTCTGCTGACAACATCCTTTCCTTGTTAAGGACTCTTTGGTTTGATTGAGTTTCCAGGCTTGTTTGAGGGCACGCTGTCTGCAGAGAGTGCTGGGCTTGAGTGGTCAGAGGTGGGCATGCTGCTGTGTGCCCCGGGAAGACAGAGACAAGACCAGGCATTGTCAGGTGCAGCAGGTGCTGGCTGAGTCCTACTTTGATTTCCACCTCTGGGCTAGCTCTGTGTGAGAACAGATGCACAGTGAGAGAGGACAGCGGATGAGACACCTGCCATTCCTGACTTTCCCCACCCCCACCACACCACACCACAGAGAATGCAGCCTTGGTACCCCTTCCTAAGCGTCTGTGTGTCATGCCTCATGGAGCACTCAGATGTGGATTTCTGATACAGTTCTGCTGTATTGTATGGTTTCCAATGCCCTGTACCTGGATGGAGGCCTTTCCAGCTCCTGCTCTGCTCCTAATGGGCTCTGAACTGCCCTGCCTTGTAATGGATACAATTCCTGGGTCAGACCTGGTCTGGACTGCCCTCGCTGAATCCCTCTCATCAGCCCATCCCTGGGTCAGACCTGCTTCTGAGTGTCTGACTCTTTTGCAGTTTTCTTCTTGTTTTTTGTTAAAACTAGATTTTCTTCAAAAATTTGTCATCCTCACAAGTGACAATGTATAGAGAGATTTGAAAGCCCGTGAAGCCCTGGGGCTAGCGGGGTCGGGGGGAGTGACTTCTTCATCGTCTAGAACCTGAGTGTAAGACAGGGTCTGTTTTCTTTGACCTCCAATCAAATGGAGCCAGTCCTTGGGCTTGGAAGACATCCCAGGTTGTAGAGCTCCTGCTAGTGTTTGGACTTTTATATGGTTTCCATCCAATTGCAGTAGCCAAGTCTAGGATGCAGCTGTCTGTGCTCTGAGCAAAACCATGTTCGTCTGCAAAGAGCAAGCGAGTGCCTGGGCGTCTCTAGCCATCACAGGAAGGGGCTTTCTCCCTTAGCCCCCAGCTTCCCCTGCTGCCGCTGCCATGAGGATTGCTGAGCCCTTCTGCCTCTGGGCTTGCCACGTGGTTCTTTGGCCTGGAACGCCTTCCCCCGGGTCATCTGTCAACCTGACACAAGCCTAGCCTCATGTGGGAAGTGGGAGCCCCACCTGAAGAACTTCTCAGATCAGACTGACCAATGGCCATGTCTGTAACTCATTTTCTTAGTGACTGGGGTAAGAGGACCTAGCCCACTGTGGGTAGCACCATCCTTAGGTGGGTGGGCCTGGACTGCATAGAAGCTTACCTGAGCCAGCTGGGGGAAGCGAGCCAGTAAGCGGTGTTCCTGCCTGGGTTTTGCTTCAGTCTTGACTTCCAGGCTCCTGCCTCATCTTCCTTCGGTGCTGGCCTGTGATGTCGAATAAGTCAAATAAATCCTCAGCTCTCCAAGTTGTTTGTATTGACTTATTTTTATTTTATGTGTATGAGTGGTTCTGCCTGCATGTATGTAAGTGTACCATGTTCATGCGAACCCTGGGTCCTCTGCAAGATCAGTCAGTGCTCTTAACTGCCGAACCATCTCTCCAGCCCCTAGTTGTTTTTAGTCAGTTTTTTTTTTTTTTTTTTTCTCTTTCTTACCGACTAATTTTCTATCACCTGCTAGTGTTTTAGAATGTAGTCAGAGTTCTGACACCACAAATTAAGGGGCCAGTTCCATAAAACTGCCCATCTCACGGGATTAAAGGCGTGCGCACCACCACACCCAGCTTAGTCAGTTTTTTAAAAAATATTTTATTATTTTTATTTTATGTGTATGAGTGTATTGTGCAATGCCGTGGAGGTCAGAAGAGGGCTTCAGATCCCCTTGGAACTGGAGTTAAGGACAGTTGGTAGCTGCCATGGGGGTGCTGGGAATTGAACCTGGGTCCTCTGCAAGAGCAGTCAGTGTTCTTAACTTCTGAGCCATCTCTCCAGCCCCTTTAGTCAATGTTTTCTGTTTTATCCCAGCAATAGAAAGCAAACTAGAACACCCCACCTTTCAACATAACTGTCCTCCACCTGGGCTGACCTGGCTGCCCCCGTTCAGGAAGCAGCTCTCTGCTCTCGGTGTCTCCTGCCTTAGCATATGCTCAGGAGCCTCCAAGCTCCGTCCCTGGTTAGGCTTTGCATGGAGCTCTATGACCTTTAGGTCAGTTCTTTGAAATAGGGGTCCTTGAAATAGGGGTCCTGCCATGTGTACCCATGAGTCTTTTGTGAGTTGGGAGAAGAGAAAACCAGAAATATCTGTATTTCTCTCTCCCATTAAGCTCCATGTTCCTTAAAAGCAGGGCTTATGCCCGTCCATCCATCCATTCATTATTTATTGAGTACCCAGCATGGGTCAAACCCCTGGCTTCATGCAGTTGTCAGGCCTTTTGGAGACAGGTGTTCACACATTATTTTTTTGTGGTCATAATTTCTATATCTACATATTACCTACATGTATGTAAATATGTGAACTTAAAAAAAATCATTCTAACAAATACCTCAGATGATGGCCTTACAAGTGAGAAGGCTTATCATGGCCCACAGCTCTGGAGGGTTCAGCCTGATCATAGTAAGAAGCACATGTTGGAGAAAAGCTGCTCAGCTCACGGTCAGTGGAAAGAATGGAAGAAGACAGGACTGGGCTCCCACAATACTTTCAGGGAACGTCTAATGGCCTGAAGGCCTCTCACTAGGCCTCACCCCTTGGAGGTTTTACCATCTCCTAATAGTGCCAAGTTGGGGATCAAGATGTTAACAGATGGAGCTAGAGAGATGGCTCAGTGGTTAAGAGCACTGGCTGCTCTTGCACAGGACCCCGGTTCAGTTTCCAGCACCCACATGTTGGCTAACAACTGTCCTTTACTTCAGTTCAGGGGATCCAATTCCCTCTTTTGACCTCAGTGGGCATTGCATGTGGTGCATTAAAAAGATTTTAACGTACGGGCATTTGGAGGACATATATGATCCACATGACAGCATTTAATTGCACACACACGCACACAAATAATACAACTATAGATTGTGATTGAATAGTGTCTAAATTAGTGCGATCCACATGACCGCATTTAATTGCACACACACACACACACACACACACACATGCACACAAATAATACAACTATAGATTGTGATTGAATAGTGTCTAAATTAGTGGGCCAACCTGATTGAAGTCAGAGACTAGCAACTTGGACATCGTTGTGGAGGATGGCCTTTGGACTCAGCTAGTTTTCATGACTGCATTAAGCCCCACAGTGAACTACCTAAGAACTGGTATGGCTGCCTCTGAGTTCAGTGGTCACCAAGAAGCCCAGAAGGGATGGGCCCCCTGCCTGCCACATGCAGGTGGGGCATGGAGGGATGCACCTTGACCTGGAACCTCTCTCTCCTCTGTCCCCTTTCCTTGTGCTAGTTTTGATGGTTGATCTGTGAGAGAAGACAGTAACAACACTTCTACTTTGTAAACATATGGATAAGCCCCATCTGACAGGGTGACTGGACAGCGTGTGTCACCCACACCTCTCAGCAGGTCAGCAGGTGAAGGTGCCAGGTCTGAGGACAGGTTCTTTTGAGCTGCCTCCTTGCAGTGATATCACCAAGGGGGTGACAGGCTGACCTTCCTCCAGGAAGGCCAGCCAGACTTTGTCAGCACTGGCTGTAATAGTGATGCATGGTGCTTAAGGCTGCCTAACAGCTTGCTGCCTCTCCACCTTCCCCAGGTCCCCTAGGGCTGGCGGGCGGCATCCGAGGGTCACTTGTACAGACCTTGAAGCAGCTGTGCTCACGGCGCTGTTGCGTTCGCTGTGGCTGCAGCACTGCCCTGGCTTAGAAGTGGCTCTCGTAGAGATTCTGTTCCTGCAGGTAGTTGCTCACAACTGGAAACTGCAAAGGCAGCTGCAGTGATGTGAGCCGAAATGGTCACCAAAGGGGATGCCAGGGGTCTTCTGCAAAGTAATGCGTAGTTTCCATCGAGCAGTTCCCCACAGCAGTTCCTCAGCTCCAGGAGAAGCTGCTGCATAGGACCCAAGGAATGTCATGGCACTGGGCCAAGGTGGCAAGGGGATTCTTGATCTGGAAATCTCTTTCCTTAAGGAAGAAATTGGTTCTGAAACACAGGCATAATGGCGAACACCTAGAATCCCAGCATTTCCCTTTTGTGGCTTCTTCCACTGGGGAGGACATCGAGTAACGTGGAGGAAGCCACGCATCTGCTCTGGCCAAGCTACAAGTGCTGGCTTTTTGGGAGCCTCCTCTCCAGGGATGCTGGTCTTCAGGGATCCCCCCGCAATTGCACTCCCAGGGCAACTGAAGTGGAGGCTTGATCCTGAGTGTCAATTGGGGGTGCTGCGCTCTGGAGGACCAGACCTGGCTCTACCTGCCCTGTCCAAGTGTGACCTGCAGCTGGAGGGAAGGAGAAGGGAGGGTGGCATTTGGAAGTGCACTGCCTGCCCATCCATACTGCTCCACAAAACTTCAGCACCGTCTTCCGTCGATGCTTTGTGTCTCCAGGTCTCTGTACCAGTCCCTGGTACAGAGACCTGTGTTTGGACAGGGGTGGTAGAGACAAAGGGGGATGTCAGGAGTCTTCTGCAAAGTAATGGCAGTCAGCTCTTCCTCATTTTCTCCATCTGTACAGTGAACTTGCCTTATGAGATTGCTTCAAAAGTTTAATGAGGTAGCAGTCATGAAAGTGTGTGTCTAGGACATGGCAGGTGATTAAAATCATAACAATTGAACTTGGAACATTTCAAACATACAGAAATAAGCAGAACTGTGCCATGAGCCCCTGTGAATCCCTCAGGTAACCAGCAGTGAGCCCGTGAATCCCTCAGGTAACCAGCAGTGAGCCCGTGAATCCCTCAGGTAACCAGCCTTGAGCCCGTGAATCCCTCAGGTAACCAGCAGTGAGCCCGTGAATGCCTTTGGTAACC
>NW_008353937.1:2347398-2366924 GCF_000622305.1 Nannospalax galili
AGGTAACCAGCAGTGAGCCCGTGAATCCCTCAGGTAACCAGCAGTGAGCCCGTGAATCCCTCAGATAACCAGCAGTGAGCCCGTGAATCCCTCAGATTGCCAACCCCATGCTATTCTCCGTCATTCCATCCCTTTGCTTCCTCACTGAGGGCATTTGTGAGGGCATTGCTTCTTCAAGGTAAAGGTGAGCAGGTTTAAGTGCATGGATACCAACTCTACAGCCTTGACATGGAAACACTTACCTAGCGTGGAAGAGCCATGTCCACCTCCCTGGAGAGTCCTCATGCAGTCGTCATACTGAGTCAGAGGGGACTTCCGCTGTTTTTTTTTTTTTTTTTAAACCAGTGCCTATTTTAGAAGGTTGGGAGCAGGAAGCATTCTATAAGTGCTCTCTGGAGCCCTGTCAATGCCAGTGTTGAGTCGGTAGCTCTTTCCACTGAATGGGCATACTACACTGTATCCACTCACCTTGACATGGTTCTGATTATTTCCTCATCCTTCCTCTACCAGTAGTTTCCCTCTCCCCCCGTCTATGGCTATTGTGAAATAAAGCTGTTAGGAGATTTTTTATATCATTGTTAGGTAAGTGATTTTATGGACCTGGTTTTATTTTTCTTGGGAATATTGGAGATATGGAAGTACTGGTGTTTATCTACAAAGTGGGATTGCTGGTCATCTGTTAAGTTGGTGCCTGAGTTCATCAGAATGATCAAGCCACTCTTGTGAATGGTCTCAGTGTTACATGTGCTGACACGGCAGTCGTGGGTGCCCTGGGGTGATCTCTCCCTGTGTTCGGTATATTCCAGTACCATGGGATGCTTTCTCACGGGCTTCTTGCCCATGCCTTCCTTTCTGAAGTGTCTTCAAGCCTTTTGTTCATTTTATAGGTTGTGTATATTTTAATTGCTGAGTTAGAGCTCTGTGTATGTTCTAGATCTAAATTATTTGTCCCGCATATTATAAAATGTTTATCTGTATATGTATATACCTATAGGGTTAGTGAAGCACACACCTATGCACACACATACACATACATGCACATCATACATACACACATGTACACATGCACACTCACTGCAGATAGATAATTCTCCTAGCCTGTAGCTTGCCTCTTAATTAAAAAAATCAGAATCTCTTAACTCAGTTTTCAGACTGGCCTCACTCTCACTGAGAGCTGCCCGTCCCAGCCCACAGAGTGCTGGAATTGAAGGTGTGTGCTACCAGGCCAGGATGTGAATTATAGTTTTAACCTTTCATTAGTGTTTTAGTTGGTGTATGAAACATTGGATTTCAGTGTGACATTTTTAACATCGGTAGAACTGTACTCTGCTCACGTGACCGTCGTCTGCCTGGCTGCCCTCCAGTGTCCCGGTTCCCCTTCTTTCTGGCCTCCTCTTCTCTCAGACCCCAGATAGCCCCTGCTGCGCGTGCGTGCACATCAGCATTGAATTGGGCATCTGCATTGCCATATGCAGTACATGTTAAGTCTAGATTTGCGTAAGAGAGATCATGCTGTCGGTTCCCTGCCTCCCTCATCCTCGCTCCGGTTCCCTCCCTTCAGACGTCTTCCTCGCCTCACATAACCCTCCTGCTGCTTTCACCTAATTGAATCACAGGAGTCAGAACATGCAATATTCGTCTTTTTGAGTCTGGCTGGCTTCACCAGGCATGCTGGTCTTCAGCTCCATTCATTTTCCTGCAGATGACAGTTTCATTCTTCCTGCGGTGCAGAAAGTCCATGGTAAATGAGGCTCACGTTTTCTTTCTCCATTCATCTGTTGATGACATTTAGACTGGTTCTGTAGCTTGGCTGCTGCGAATGTGTAGAGTAAGCATGAATGTGCAGGTATCTCGGATCTCTGTGGGATGTTGATGCAGATTCCTTCAGGTCTGTACACACTAGATCAGAGGACAGTTCTAGTTTTAGATTTTTGAGAAAGCTCCACACTGATTTCCATAGTTGCTGCCCCAGTTTCTATGCCCACCGGCAGGGTGTAAGGCTCCTCTTCTTCCCTGGGTCCTCAGTGGCATTTGTTTTCTTGACGATGGCCATTCCAGCTGACGTGAGATTCCATCTCAGTGTAGTTTTTAATTTGCATCTCCCTGATGGCTAGGGATATTGAACAGTTTTCCACATATTTATTGGCCATTGCAGTTTTCATTCCGAGAACTGCACGCGCAGCTCATTTTCCCATCAAGTGACTAGATGGCTATTTCTTTTGCATTTGCCTTTATGAGTTCTTTATAGACTCTAGGTATTAATCCCCATCAGGTGCATAGTTAACAAGCCTTTCCTTCCTGCTGATAGCTTCCTTTGCTGCGCAAAGCTTTTTAATTTCATGCGATCCTTCCCTACCGGTTCTTGCTATTGCTTGTTTTATGAGTTTTCACAGAGTTGTATATGTGACCGTATCAACAAAATCAATATGCGGTATACCATCTCTGCCTCAGTTTCCCTCGCTCCCTCCCAGGCAGCCCTGGCCTCTGATCCCGTTTCATCCCCACAGCTTTTCCAATGCTCCTTCTGCACCTGTGAGATGACCTGTGTGTCCTGGGAGATGACCCTGTGTTTCCTATGAGATGACCCTGTGTGTCCTGTGAGAGGACCTGTGTGTCCTGGAAGATGACCTGTGATGTGTCCTGTGAGATGACCTGTGTGTCCTGGAAGATGACCTGTGATGTGTCCTGTGAGATGACCTGTGTGTCCTGGAAGATGACCTGTGATGTGTCCTGTGAGATGACCTGTGTGTCCTGGAAGATGACCTGTGATGTGTCCTGTGAGATGACCTGTGTGTCCTGTGAGATGACCTGTGATGTGTCCTGTGAGATGACCCTGTGATATGTTCTGTGAGATGACCTGTGATATGACCTGTGAGATGACCTTTGATGTGACCTGTGAGATGACCTGTGATGTGTCCTGTGAGATGACCCTGTGATGTGTCCCATTTCGGTGTTGCACTGTAGCAGTGGCCTGATGTCCTGTATCTAGCCATCCTTGCATCCTAGGGTTGAGTGCCACTGTGATGTTTTTGTCTTTTCCTTTCCACTGCTTGTCAGCAACCTATTGTGTAGGTTTTGAAATAGTTTAGCTACTTTTGTCATAAAGATGTCCCCAGAGCGTTTGTGTATGGCACCCCACTTATCCTCAGAATTCTTCCATGGAGTCTGTGTGAGGGTATCCACACAGTGTAGAGTGACATGGTGACAGAGTGGAACTACAACGTGCAGGAGCAGTAGGTGTGTTATATGCATAACCAACCTGGCCTCCAAACACTTGTGTGGCAGGCGTCAGTGTCTCTACCTGCAGCGGAATGGTATCTTCAGGAGTCAGCATTTTGCCTCTGTGTGAGACCAGTATACCTGGGACTCCTGGGACACCCAGGGCTTTATCAGCATCCTGTCTATGGAACACCTTTTTCTTACTCATTCAAGGAAAGTGTGTTCCTTCTGCCTCCTGCTCACCCACAGTGGGACCCTTGATGAAGACAAGAGCATCTTGAGGACCTGGGAATGGCATGCTCATGGGAGCCAGGACAGGACCCCAGTGCCCAGGGCCAGCCAGTAGTGGTTCTTGGACCCCAGAAGCTATGTGGTTCAGTCAGTCAGGCAGATCCATGGACTGAGTCCATTCAGATGTGGTATATATAGCCTGGTTCATCACTTGGACAGGTTGCAGGGTTGGTCTGAGCCTCAGTTACTTCTGCCCATGGGGGAAAAATATGACTGGCCCTTTGGGGTGGTTTTGGGGAGCAGGTGTCACAATGTGGACAGCATGATGGTCACTGCATCTGGCACTGGAGATGCAACTTGTTCCGATGATCATGCATCTGACACTGTGGATGGGCAGCCAGGGCCCAGCTCTCCCTTTCTGTTTATCTAGTGTGTTTGCCACCAGGGCCAATGCCCTGGGGTCTCTCTGCCATATGACACTGCCCCAAGCTTTTGACTGGAGGCAGGGAGGGACAGACCAACACATCAGTTTTTCAGTCCTTCACGGAGCATTTCCTTGGTGTGTTGCTATGATGGTGCGTGGCTCCACTACCTGGGAGCCTGGCTGGGAGAGGCGCTGGGCAGCTATGCTGTGTGCAGCCCCTGTGAGGGACCTGGTGTTTCTCAGCTAGCCTGCAGCCTGCTCTGAGACCCTGGCATGGTACTCTGTCATGGATCTATTTCCAGATAAGACTCCTCTCTTTCTCCCTAACAGGGAGAATTTTGTCTTATCATGGCACAGAACTGTCTGGTCAGGGGCTAGAGAGATGGCTCAGTGGTTAAGAGCACTGGCTGTTTTTACAAAGGACCTAGGTTTGGTTCCTGGCACCCACATGGCAGTTAACAACCATCAGTAACTCTAATCCAGAGGATTCAATACCCTCTGCTGGCCTCCATGGGTGCTGCACAGACATGGTTCACATACACACAGGTAGGCAAACATACACGTGAAATAAAAAAATAAATCTTTTTTTTAAAGAACTGTCTGGTTAATATGAATGTTTTTCCTGTGGCACTTGCTAATGTTGATTATTCAAAGAAAAATTCACATCAGTTTGAACTACCATTACGTATGTGTGCGTGCATTGCGTATCTGCACTGCATGTGCATGCATGGATGAGCTTATTGATACTAGGCCAGTGCTTATAGAGGTGTCTGGAGATGGATGCATTCAGGTTTCTGCTGCCAGTGTGCGTTGGTCTGGTCCCCTGAGAGGGCTGCATGGCATCATGTACCATCTGTGCCATAGTAACATCCTTTGTTTCCACCTTTATAATCAAAGCAGAAGAAAAGCGTGCATGAAGAGTCTTCCTAAACGTTAGTGCAAGTTAAATGTCCATCAAAAGGAAATACTTTTGGTGGACTGTGGTTCATTTAAATGGTGATATATTATTCCTTTAAAGATGCCTTAGTCTGTTTTGTGTTGCTTTAGCAAAATACCCAAGGTTGGGTCTCTTAATAAAGCAAAGAGGTTTATTTGGCATCTGATTGTGGTGGCTGGAAGGTCCAGACTGCATGATGTAGCATCCTGGTGAGGGGTCCCAGCTGTTGCACAGTGGAGTGACTGGAACAGGAAAGGAACCCCAGTTCTCTCATGTGCCAGAGGAGCCAAGTGTGAAGGTGGCTCCTGTGTATGACAGTTGCTCCTGAGAGAGCTGACTCACTCCTGCACTAACCAACCCTTTCAGGCCAGTGGGGCCCCTGTAGCTACCAGTGGTTCCACCATCCTCCTGGGTACCAAGCTTCAAGCACGTGCACTTGGGAGACAAAGCCCATCTAAACCATGACAGGAGGCATATGCGTCTTTGTTACTTGAATTCACACGCTGAGCCTGTTTCTAAATTGTGTATGAGTGTGTTAGGTCCAGGGACTGCCCTGCAGTAGGACCATAATGAGGCAGTCTTAGACTTCTGAGTTTACCCCAGGCTGCCTTGCTTGTGTTTACCCTGCACCCAACCCTGACAGCCTAAAGGGGAATCGTGTTACCTTTGTTCTGTAGAGGTCTGGGTTGAGGCCTTACCTTGCCCATCTGCTCAGAATGGCAGTGTATGGTGACACTGAGGGATAAACCAGCATTGCACTCTGAACTGGGACCTGGGTAGTGGTGAAACTGGACAGAGTTGTTTCCTTGCTGATAGATTGCAAATTCTGCTCTTATGTTCTTCAGAAGCTACGTGAACTAAGTGACTTCAGGGAGGAGGTGGCAGGGTTCCTCCTCGCTCACAGGCATATCTGCTTAGGGCCAGGGCCTGGCAGATACCTGTCTGTGCTGGGGACTGTGGCACGGCCAGTGGGCTCATGCATTTCAGAAAGCATTTCTCTCAGGACCATTTTAAAATCTCATTTTCCTTCTAAGGTTCTTTATTCCCAACATATTGTGAATGCAAGGGAAATTCAAGGGTGAATTACTCAATATAGTAACAAAAATTGAATAATCAAACTCGCATTGACACCAAAGGGTTCATGCATAATTCAGGTAGTTAAGACTCACTGATTTAATTTATTAGGCAAAGCTATATTGTGATGCCGAATGAAGCGTTGTTATGAATGAGGCTTGAACAAGTGTCCAGGGTGGTGCTGTTTGTGGTAAACTAATTAGGCATTGATTGCTGCTGCAAAATACACATGGACTAATTAAGCTATCTTGATTTAAGAATTTCATAATATAGGTGATCCCCCATCTTCGCCTCTTCGATGCACAGCCCAAATTCATCAGGAGCATGGCTGGATTGGAATTGTTCTTTGGAATGAGGAATATTAGTGATGGTGTTGTCTTTGAAAGTGAAAGCTATTGAGTTTATAAGTGAGGAAGATTCCTTAGTGGCAGCAGTTCTGGAAGTGGGAAGGCCCTGTCATTTCAGCTGCAGCTTCAGTATTCGTCCCTCACAGCCCACCAGCAGTTTGACTGCTGTTCTTCAGGTGTGACGTAGCCTTTGTGGCCTCAGGGCTGATTCTAGCTGCAAAGGGAAGCCTTCCCTTCCCTCTGTCCTCTGCACCCCTCTGAGCTCCCATAGCCTTTTAAAAATATTTGTGCATGTGTGAATGTGTATGTGTGTGCATGTATATGTGTGTACATGTATATGTGTGTGCATGCCAGAGGCTCCTCGGAGGATGCCCACCTTGTTTCTTTGAGATAGAATTCCCCACTGGGACCTGGGCTCATGGGTTGGGCAAGGCTACCTTGCCATTGGGCCCCAGGGATCCTCCTGCCTTTGCCTCCTCAGCTCTGGGACTTCAAGTACAGTATGACCACAGCTGGTTTTTCAACATGGGTGATGGGGATCAAACTCGGTTCTTCATGCCAGGCAAGCGCTTTAGCCACTAATTGATTTCCCTACCCCTGCACTGCTTCTTGAAATAGATTCCGTGCTGCTTTGCGTCCCCAGGCCTCCCTTCTCACACTCTCAGGCACCTCTGTTCTGTTACCTGAACTCTGTGTCCCCCAATGGAGATGCGAAAACTAAGCCATTTTATTCACTTCTGGCCAAAATTCCACTCATGCAGAGGGGACTAAGAGTCCCTGCCGAAGGTCGGTGACCCAGGAACATCCGCACGCACTGAACACAAGTGTTCAGGAGCTGTAAGGAAACCAACTTGATAAGCACATGCACTCATGTTTTATTTGTACATTCAAAATATTTCTTCTTGGACATTTGAGGTACAAGGTCAGGTTCCACTTTTGGGGAGCTAAATGCATGGTTTAGTCTTGGACATTTGCGGTACGAGGCCAGGTTCCGCTTTTGGGGAGCTAAATGCATGGTTTAGTCTCCCTTGGTGTGCCCTTCAGGGTCTCAAGCCTGGCAGCTGCACTTTCCTGGCATTCTTTCCTCCCTTTGTGTTAGCTTTTTCTCACAAACTTGTTTTTCCTCTGCCCAGGCCCTGATTACTCTAGGCTAACAGCACTCACCATAGACAGAAAGCAGAACATTTGCATGTTATGCTCCTGTCCTTCATGAAGGTAGATGTCCATGTACTTGCCCAGGACTTGGCCCAGCAGCTCTTCCTCTGTATTTCCTTTATGTGTCATGAAGAATGGGTGCGGGGCCCCCTAGGTTCTTGCCTTTGCTTAGCTGTCCCCAGGCCATACCTGTCCTTACATAGGTAGACATGTTCTTATAAACATCAGGGTAGGCAAATCTTTGTAGTGGACCCAGCTTGACCATTTAGAGACATAAAAGAACAAATCAATCAGAAACGCAAAAGAGCTGCATGTGGTTCTCTGGCCAGTTCTGACTTTGCTGAAGGCTGTGCGACAAGCCTGGCCTATGGACAGGAAATGCTTTTTCTCTGTTCAAGGCTCCTCTTCCTGTCCCAGATAATGCCCCTCAATTTTGCACCTGGAGCCAGGACAGGGCCTGTCACTAGACTTAATATGTGTGTATGCTGGTGCGACACCACATTACAGTGATGTCTGAACAAAGACAGCCCGACTCTTAGCATCCATTAAAACAAAGAGTAGGGCCTGATGTGCTCTGAGAACTTGCTCCTTTAGATCTCTCTCAGAACCATGCTGTGCTTCCAAACAAAGGCCTTGCTCTTCCTGTATTGAAACAGTCTTTCAGCATGATATAGAGAAGGGATAGAAGAACTTGTCTTAACAGGGTATTTGCTCTTTCTGGTCCTATTGACCTAGAACAGCATATGTAGCCCCAAACAGATGTTATCGATTCAATTCCACTTGTTTACAACATAAATGGGATCATTTATTGCTTTCAACAAAGTCACTGCTCTCAGCACTTGATTCTTTTGAAACAGGGTCTCCTGTAGCCACAGCTGGCCCAGAACTCACTATGGAGATGAGACTGGTCCCAATCTCACAGACCTGCGTCTGCCTTCTGAGTGCTGGGATTAAAGGTGTGCACCACCATGCACTGGGGCAGCGATATTTTGGAAACACAGGGGCACACACACATATTCTGGGTCTGGGGTAAGGAGGGGTCGTTTGGATTAGAGAAGAGCCCAGAGCCTAATAAACTTGTTTACATCACAAACAAGCTGAGATGGCGTTACATAATCTCAAAACATAGGATTATCTTTGGTTACAAGGTTAGGCAAGATTCCATTTATCCAGAAGTCATTCTCACAGTTCCCGTTGTTTTCTCTATGAAAGAAGCATGTCCATGTTTGTAATAGAAGGTCTCTCTCTCTCTCTCTCTCTCTCTCTCTCTCTCTCTCTCTCTCTCTCTGTGTGCTATGGCATCCATGTCCAGGTCTGAGGACGGTTTTGTGTAGCTATTTTGCCACATTTATTTGGGACTGCATGTTTGAACTCGGGTTTCCAGGCTTGTATGACAAGCACTTTTACCTGCTCAGCCATCTCCTAACCCCCCAGACCCCAATATTTTTTTGATCTGTGATTGATTGAGTCTCAGAACATGAGACTCGTAGATACTGAAGGCTTACTGTGGATTTTACATTTCTTGGTGTTGATGGCATGTACCTTTGGTCTCTTTCCTTTTCAGGGCACACACACACACAGACACACACACACAGACACACACACACAGACACAGACAAACACACACAGACACACACATGGTCAGGGTACACACACACATATACACACAGACACACACACAGAGACACACATACATACATACACACACATACACATACATACACACAGAAACAGACACACGGTCAGGGTACACATATACACACACACATACATACATACACACACACACGGTCAGGGTACACACACAGAGACACACACACCAAGACACATACACAGACACACACACACAGAGACACACCCACAGAGACACACACACACAGACACACACACAGACACACATACATACACACAGTCAGGGTACACATACACACACACACACACAGTCAGGGTACACACACACACACACACACACACATGGTCAGGGTACACACACACACATACACACACACATGGTCAGGGTACACACACACTGTCAGGGTACATACACACATACATACACACACACAGACACACACACATGGTCAGGGTACACAGACACACACAGACACATACACACACATACACACACATACACACAGACACATACACACACATGGTCAGGGTATACACACACACACATGGTCAGGGTACACACACATACACATATACACACACAGACACACACACACACATGGTCAGGGTACACACACACATACATACACACAGACACACACACGGTCAGGGTACACACACACACACACACACACACACACACACATGGTGTTCCTGAAGTGTTGGGTTTTAGATAGACCCACCACATCCTAGGGGTTAAGTTCTCTGTGTTTTTATTCTTCATGTAATTACTTGTTATTTTTTTCTTGACCTATTTACAAACTGTAATTTAAAGCCAATCCAATTAAAATTCTGTAAGTCACTTTCTTGGGTAGGCATCCTGTTTTTGCCTGCTGTTTGGAGCTCAAGTTTTTTCCAGGATAGGTCTGCTTGGTTCAGTTCAATTCAGGGCATTTCAAGGGTTGTTGACTGGCTGACCATGGGGAAATCATACAAAATAGGACACCATGGCTGTGTGCAGCCCACAGCCATCTGGTGACTATCCCTGCATCTTCTACATCTCTCCTCACTCTGGTCCAGGTCTTTTGTGGTCTAAATAATGACTCTCTGATGTCTCTGCTCCCCTGGCTTCCCCCTTGTCTCCCTCCTGTGCTGGGTGGTGGACTTCATCCAAAGGGTCTGACTTCTGTTTCCTCCACCAAGACCACGTATTGAGGAGTGGGGAGTTCTGAACTCCTAGGGAGAAGCCCAGGTTGCTGGCAGACATGCATTAGGCACTATAGTGTAGAGTCTGATCTCAGCAGTAAGCTCATGGACCAGGGCGAGCTCCCTAGGAGAGCACCTGCAGAAAGGGGCTCTGGAGAGTGCAGACACTGTACAAGAGGCACGAATGTAGCAGAGGGCTTTCAACCTCTGCCTATGTCACCATCCCCAGTTGTTCTCTGAGCTCAAAGAGAGTAGTTTGGCAGGTTCTGGCTTCCCATCACACCCAGGTGATGCTGCTTTGGAAGCGTGCAATACCATAGTTTTTCCAGGTTAAACAGGAGGTGAGACTTAAGTACTGAAAAGCCCAGGTAAACCTCCGAGTGGCTGTGCATAGTGATGCATGTTGTGTTGGCCATCTGTCTGTAGAGTCTTCCTTTGCATCATGAGAAGTGCTGTCTTGCTGACCCTGCAGCCTTCTGTGGCTTACTTGGTCTGTGCACATCAGAAAGGGGAGTTGGCTGATGTAATTCCTATGAGAACTTTCCTCCAGGATGGTACCCATTTCAGAGACTCCCAGGCAGAGGCCTTCATCATCCTGTGGTGAGCAAGAATCTTCTTTGTGTGCTGAGCCCATACAGGGCAGAATGCTCTGTCCCTTCTTAGTCTAGTGACTTCCCCAGGCCCAGAGAAACACTCTGTGTCAGTCCCAGTGCTGGGTAGGTTGGCCTGCCCCAGTGTTGGCAAAACTCCCAGGACAAGAATCTCGAGACTTCTTCTCTGTACAGTGTCCTGCCTGTTTTTCAACCTCCAGCCCTCAGGCCTCCAGAGTCAGGGTGACGATTTGTCCTGCACATATCAACTCTCTCCAGCAGAGAAGACTCAAAACTGAGTTCCCAGGACTGATCCAAGGGTGCTTCCTGCCTTTCAGGAGTGCCAAGCTGCAGGTTAGCCCCCGAGCTGCCAGGTGGGCAAGAACAACACTGTCTCCCAGGCTTTTGTTTTCCAATGACTCTGTCTCTTGTCCCTTCTATGTGAGTGTGTGTGTGTGTGTCTGTGTGTGTCTGTGTCTGTGAGTGTGTATATGTGTGTGTGTGTCTGTGTATGAGTGTGTGTGGTGTCTTAGTGTGTGTCAGTGTGTTTGTGTGTGTATGTGACTGTGTGTATATCTGTATGTGTGTATGTGTGGTGTGTCAGTGTATGTCTCTGTATGAGTGTGTGTCTGAGTTGTGTTTATGGTGTGTGTGTGTGTATGTATGTGTGAGGGTGTGTGTGTCTGTGTGACAGTGTTTATGTCTGTAAGTGTGAATGTGTGTGGTTGTGTCAGTGTGTAAATGTGTGTGTGAATGTGTGTTCTTTCTTCCTTTTATCCTGGAATTAGAATCTCTAACTCATACTACACAGAATTCTCGGCACCGATCAATGAATGTCCCTTTGTAAAAGAAGAGTGTGGGAGAAAGTCGACGGTTTCACACAGTCTGTCACTGTGCAAGCACAGTGCTGGGCCTCTAGTTTTCAGGACAGGGTCATGGGTTGGTGTATAATTGGAGTAGGAATTTGTTCTTCCTGCCAAATACAGCCGTTGAGTTATGAAAATTAATTAATTGCATATGTCATTGCAGAAAGGTACAGCGTGCTGGTGAATAGTCACAAACCATAGCAGATGGGTGTTGGCTGAACCATGAAGCCCCAGGGGAGAAGGGACTCATCTCCCCGTGGAAAATCTTTCAGGCAGGACTGCTGGCCCTGTGGGGCCTCAAAGGACAGAAGGGTTGGGGTTGGTAAGGAAGAGGGACGGCATGGGATCCCCAGACATGCCAGGCATGGCTCTGTCTTGGGGACAGGGACATCAGTGCAACGTGCACTTGAGGGTTTTGGAAGGGAGAGGATTAAACATGGACCCAGAGAGGTAAAAGGGTGCTGGGTTCCAGGTGCCATTGAGCATCTCTGAGCGTCATATGCATTGGGTACCACTGTGTGCCTGGTGCTGGGGGCGAGGCTGTGTGAGGTAAAGAACGAGGGGCTTATCTTTGGGTGGGAAGGAACATAGGAAGAAACGCGCAGGGGGCAAGGGTGTGGGCCAGAACGAGGCCAGCCCTGGGTGTGAGGGTCACAGTTGAGCTTCAGTGACTAACTCAGAGGGCGGACAGAGAAATCACGGAGAATCAGCAGCTGGACACACACTGTGGGGCTGGGAGTGTAAGGCTGGGTCACGGGGAATGGGTGCAAAGGGACAGGAAATGCTCTCGGAAGAGTGAAGTTTAGATTTCAAGTAGAAAAAAATTCAGGAGCTGGTTTGTTTATGTCTCTTAAAGGAATTTCCTCTGCCAGTGGCATTCTAAGTTAGTCTTACAGGTGCGCTGTTTAGATTTCGGGCCAAGAGGGGAGTGCCAAGATGGTTCAACTCAAGCTCTCAAGAGTTCTGGCCCCGGGGAAGCAGTTTGTTGTTTTTTTTTTTTTTTTTTTACCATGTTGGCCGTGTCTTTAGAAAAGCAAGCATTATCTGTAGGCTTGTATCAGTTGTGTGGAGGTTTCTGACTCCCAGCTTGATTCCCTGCCCCCGAACTTTCCTGCCTTCCTCCGTAGCCTCACTGTCTGTCTCCGCTGTCACTCCGACCCTGGCCAGAGCCCCCGGGGACTCGCATGCCGCTCCCAACCTTCTCATCTTTTCTTCCTTTTCCAAACCTGTTCCGTTTGCTTCCAGTGTCTTTCGTCCATATCCCGATCTTCCTCACGGCCTTCTGGGTGGGCCTGTTGATCTGTCACCTTTGTCACAGCGTGTGTCTACCCAAGCACCTTCTGCCTGTGTGGCCTTTGTCTCAGGGCTCTTCCCCACAGTGAGTGCCACCCAGGCATGGATGGAGGCTGTCTGCTGGCAGAAGGGGCTGAGTGACCAAGCGTGTATTTGAGGAGCCAGCCACAGTAGCGGCCCTGTGGTGGGAGTTTGGGGATATGAGGGCCAAGTTTGATAATGGGGAGAATGGGCATGGTCTCAACAGGCTCCCTTCAGTGGGTTCATATTTTCATTTGTAGGCTGCTAACCTACACCAAGCCCAGAGGACATTAATAAGGAGAATATTTTGGAACTTACTGTCAAAGTGACCCTGTAGCACCTGTTTCCCCACACCCAACCATCAGCACCTTATGTATTAAAGATTTCAAGAAGTGGCTGGCTGTGAGAAAGGAAATTAGTTTTCCATTGCCACTGATTTTGATCTCAGCTCATTTAAGGGCTGATTCAGGAGGAGACAGAAGCCAGAGGGTACAGTCTCCAGAAACCAGCAGCACGCAGGCCTTCTGAGCCATTGCGTTGGCAGGAGCGCCCCATGTGCAGTGTGCTCAGAAAAACAAGAGGTTCCAGGCAAAAGAGGCGTGACACGACTCAAGGCACTGTGAGCGCTGGGGAGGTAACTCGCCTGTCTCCTCCATGTCCGTTTGCCAGGCACCCGTTTACTTGCTGTGTGTAGGTCTGCCCCATGTCCTTGGTTACGATAAGAACATTTAACACGAGACAGACCCTCCTAACAAAGTTTTAAATGTGTGATACAGTACCGTTAACTGTAGGTCATTCAGTGTCTGAAGTATAACACTGCACGTTGCGTCCTTAGAGCTTACTCGTCTTGCATGGCTAATACGCAAGTGTGCTCAGTAGCAACCCCTGCCGCCCTGGCCCTCGGGAACCAGCACTTTACTTTGCTTTTGTTAGTTTTGCTGTTTTATAGCCACATGAGTGGAATCGTGCAGTATCTGTCCTTCCGTTATGTCCTTGTTGACCAAGCACAAGGCCCTCAAATAGGGAACTTGTTAGGGAACCCTCACCAGGTACCCACGGATCTCTCCATTACCATACATTAGTTTGCATTTTCCAGAATTCTGATTGATGGGACATACCGCATGAACTCTTTTTTGCAAACACTTTTTCAAATTGTTTGACAGTTTCATTATCTATATGGTGGATTTTAGTCATCCCTCTAGTCCCCTCTCTCATCCCCTCCTTCCCCTGCTGAAACTTTTCTTCTCAACTTGCCCTCTCCTATTACATCTTCTTGGTCTGTGTGGCCCACTGAGTTTATTTAGGGCGGCAAAGGCAACTTACCTGTGGTTACACCACTGAAAATGACAGCCCCTCCCCCAGCTACCCTTAATTGCCAGTGGTCCCTCTGGGAGGGGTGGGGGCCTCGCGGGCCTGTCCCCTGTTCATGATGAAACATTTGCTGGGCCCAGTCCTGTGCAGGTAACCACTGCTTCAGCATCAGCTGTTCTTATGGCTTTTACTCACCATGTTGTGTAGAGATTATGCTGTTGCTGACTATGAAATGCATTTTTAAAGATAGTTTTTATAGCCGGGTGTGGTGGCACACGCCTTTAATCCCAAAACTTGGGAGGCAGAGGCAGGCGATCTCTGTGAGTTCAAGGCCAGCCTGGTCTACGTAGGGAGTTCCAGGCCAGCTGGGGCTACAGGGGGGACCCTGTCTCAAAAAGACCAAAAAAAAAAAAAAAAAGTTTTTATTACAAAGAACTCAGTGCCAGGCAGGAGAAACCTCCCTTTGAATTGCTGGTCAGGGTAGTTCAAGAGACTCCCAAAATAAGACAGGCTGTTGCCACAGTCCTTGATTGCCTCCTCGAACTTGAAGGTAATACCCTATTGCTGAAGACAGGCCACACTTCAGACACAGGACTTGAAGCAATGGAGCTGGAACCAACCTGGAAGCTCCTCCCTGAAGACCGGCTCTCATGGTGTCAGAGGGTACTATGGAAGTTGTCAAGGAGAAAACCAATCAGTGGTCCTACCCAGCTGTAAGGCCTAATAAACAACAGTGACTACTGCTATTGGTGCTAACTACTGCTATTGGTGCTATATTGACACTCTTATCTTGGGGGTAATCAACAGCTGTAGTTAGGATTAGGGCCTGCTCAATGGGAGGGAACTTATGTGTGGTACTGTAAACATAGCCAAATACATATGGCTGGAGAGGTCCTAGAGAAAAACATACTTTTGTCCCATTCTTAAACAAAAGTAATTTCTTTATTCTAAATATGCATCCTCATATTTACAGCCAAGAGTACCTTTCACCCTCCATCGAAGAAGCTTCTTTTTGTACAGATGGAGACTTTTACGGAGTTTCAGAACTGGTCAAATACAGAGAATAAGTGTCTAGTAGATGCTTAACCCCAAGAGTCACATCTTCAATGCAACTTCTGCACATAGGATGAATGCATCTCTGACCTCTCACCAGAGAAGTTTCCTTATGCAGCAGATGGTGATTAGCACAGAAATGCACAATTGGCCAATGTGCAGAGAACAAGAGACTGCTGAGTGCTTATCATTAATTAGGACACCTGTTTCAAACCTCCGCCTCCTAAGTCTCAGGGATCGTTATGGAAGAGGAGGCAAAAAGCTTGTAAGAGCCAGAGGGGTGGATGACAGCAGAGTCTTCCAGACAGCTGGTCAGTTTCTCATGTGAGCTCATAGCAGTGGTGATAGCATGCACAAGTCCTATGCAAGCTCAAACCAGACAATGTTCCAGCTTAGATATGGGGAAGTGGGTAAGAAATCCCAACCCAGTCCCAATTTGCAATTGATGGCAGCTGGGAGGAGGAGAAGCAGTGTCTTACAGGGATGGGACACTTGGTGGGTCCAGTGGCTGGACACACACTGAAGGATATTTGAAGGCACAAACAAGACTCTATAGGCTGTATTACACAAATAATATAGTGCATTAAATAGGATGGGGGGTGCAATGGAGGAGGTGTAGATCTAAATATCATTAAACTATATTGTATGAAATCACAAAATTCAATAAAAATAAACATAAAAAACAGTGATATTTGAATTGAATAAAAACTTGAACTTAAAAAGGTTTTGTATAATAATGGATTTCATGATGATATTTTCATACACGTGTGTAACATTTTTATCATATTTACCCCCCAGCCCTTTCTTGCCTGCCCCAACTCCTGCTGATCTTCCTCTTCCTAATGAACCCCTTTCCTTTGTCATATCTTTCCTTTCCTTGGTGACCCATGAGTCTTGTTAGGTTGCTAACAGAGCATCACTGAGGGGTTACAGAAAATGGGCTCCTACCAGCAGCTACACCACTGAAGAAAATGTCTCTCCCTCCCCCGGCAACCATTACCTGCACCTGTATTCTCAGGGAGGGTTGAGGTGGTAATCAGAACTGTGGAGTCTTCCGCAGTGCAGTGACTTTGTCATGCTTGAAAGAAAACATTCCACAACACTCCATCCTGTCCCTTGGCTCTTAGATTCTTTCCACCCCTTCTTCCATGATGTTGTCTGAGTCTTGGACAGGGGATGTAGATGTCTGTTTAAGGGTTAGCTTTCAGTAGTCAGTTGTTCTCAGCACCTTGACCAGATACAAATCTCTGCAGTAACTTCTGCAGAAATAAACTTTTCTGATAAAAGCTGACAGCAGCCCTGAGCTATGGGCATAAACCAAAATACTTAGGAGGTGGTTTAATGGGCACATCATGTCCATTTAGCAAATAACAGTAGCTTTCTCACCAGGGCCTATGACTTCTCTAGCCTGGGCTTTGACCAGGTTAGTACTAGACCTGGATTCCCTCCTATGAAACAAGCCACAAATCTAATTAGAAGGTAGTTGGTCAACCCCATAACAGATTTGCCACTGTTGCACCAGTGGACTCATCTGGCCTGGCCAGTCAGTTATGTAGCACTCAGGGTCCACAGCTGAGTAAGACTATGGATGGCAAGTCTTCCCTAGCAACTTGGACAGCACTTTCTGACACTATGAAAACTAACCAACAGGAAAGAGACCTCCTTCATTTCTAGCTTGATGTCTCCATGTCCTGGGACCAAAGCACATATCTTCAGTAGTGGGTCTTACCAGCTAGTTCTAAAGGCTACCAACTGCAGCAGCCATTGACTGAAGTGTTTGGGGGACATCAGGAATCTCCCTGACTAACAGCTCTTTAAGGAGGTGGCCCACCTTTGGCACTGACTTCTGGGGACAGATTTATTCCCAAAGGGTGGCTTTGTTTAAACTCTTTAAATGTGTAGTTTTAATTTGCTTTTCTGGTGCTGCGTCTGCTTACTGTACTTTCATGCATTCCTGGGTTTTGCTGATCCTCCTCCTCCACCCGATCTTTCCCCATCTCCTTCCCTCTTCTCCTCCTTGGAACTTCCCAGTCCCCAGTTTTCTTCCTTACACCTTTATTTCACCTGTGCAATTTGAAGAAGAAGAAGATTAATGGACCATATAAAGTATGAATATGCTGCATTTTACAAATGGATATTTTGCTTCTTTCCTTTGGATGTGGGTGACCGCTGGCTCTGTTGCCTGACTGCTCTGGCTGGGATTCCCAGCACTGTGTGAACAAGAGTGGAATTGCAGACATGAGCTTTATGAAGCCGAGGTCATTTTTTTCCTTTCCTTGTTGGTTGAAAGTTTTTTTTTTAAATTTTTTTATTATAGAAGAATACCGACTTCTATTATGTTTTCTATATCAGTTGGGATAGTTCCATTTTTTTTCTTTGCTGGAGATTAAACTCATGGATTTGCATATGGCAGGTAGACTGTAGCCTCAACCCCAGTGGTATGATTTCTATCCTTTATTTTGTTGATGTGGTATGACACATTAACCGAACTGCTATATTGAACCATCTTTGCCTCCCAGGGATAAACCTCACTTGGTTATGATTTATGATCCTTTTAATGTAGTATTGAATTTGGTTTTCAGGCATTTTACTGAGGATTTTTATTGCCGTCTTCGTCAGGGATGGCTTTGCCTGCGGCATCTCTGCCTGCTTTTGTAGTGTGAGAATCCTGGTCTCAGTGGTAGTGTCGGCCTAATAAAATTTGCCTGCAAATATTCTGTTCTCTTTGTTTTTTTTGAAGAATTCAAAATATATGATATTGATTCTTTAATGTTTGGTAGAATTCATCTGGAAATCTTTGCTTTCCTGTTCTTTTTGTTAAGAAATTTGGGGTTACCAAGAATGCAAACAGAAATTAAAATGACAGGAGCCAATACACAACTTTCAATAATAACATTAAATATCAATTGAATGAACTCCCCAGTCAAAAGACACAGACTAGTTGGATGGATTAAGAAACAAAATCCATCTTTTTGTTGTCTGCAAGAAACCCATCTCACCTTCAAAGATAGGCACTACCTTAAGGTAAAAGGATGGAAAAAAATATCCCAAGTAAATAGCTCTAAGAAACAAGCAGGAGTTACAATCCTATTATCTGACAAAATAGACTTCAAAGTAAAACTAATCAAAAGAGATAAAGAGGGTAACTTCATTCTGATCAAAGGAACAATTGACCAAGAAGATATTACAATCATGAACATATGTGCACCAAACTCTGGTGCACCAACTTCATAAAAAGAGCACTATAAATGTCTTTAAGACACAGTTTAACCCCAACTCAGTAATAGTAGCGGACTTCAATACCCCATTGTCTCCATTAGACAGGAGAGCTGGACAAAGAATAAACATAGAGACAACTAAATTAAATGATGCCATACATCAAATGGCCCTAACAGACATCTACCAAATATTCCACCCAAGCACCAAAGAATATACTTTCTGTTTGGCACCCCATGGAACTTTCTCCAAAATCGACCACATACTGGGGCACAAAACAAACCTCAACAAATACAAAAAAAATTAAATCATTATGTGCATTCTATCAGACCACAATGCAATAAAGCTTAAAATCAACACTGGAAGAAGCCCTAGTAACTACACAAACTCATGGTGATTAAACCACACACCCCTAAATGATGAGTGGGTCAAAGGAGAAATTAAGAAAGAAACTATTCCTGGAATTAAATGAAAAGGACAATACAACACAACAAAACCTCTGGGATACTTTAAAAGCAGTGCTGAGAGGGAAGTTCATAGCTCTATGTGCCTACATTAAAAAATCAGAAAAAGCCCAAATAAATGACTTAACATTGCAACTCAAGATTCTTGAAAGGCAACCACAATAAAACCCAAACCCAGCAGACAAGAAGAAATGACAAAAATCAGAATAGAAATTAATGAAATAGAAATAAAGAAAATGCAAAGAATCAATGAATCCAAGACCTGGTTCTTTTAAAAGATAAAACAGACAGGCCTGTAGCCCATTTAACTGAAAGAAAGAGCAACTCAAAAAAAAAAAATCAGAGATGATCCAGAACATTATAAAGAAATACTTTAAAAACCTATGTTATTAAATTAAAAAACTCAAAATAAATGGATGTATATGTAAAATCATGGGAATCACCAGAGCTAAACCAGGAAGAGATCAACAGCTTAAACAGACCCATAACATATAAGGAAATTGAAACA
>NW_008353937.1:2367102-2407295 GCF_000622305.1 Nannospalax galili
CATCACTCTGAACCAGGTAAATATACAACCAAATGCAAAAATTCTCCAGAAAATACTTGCAAACCACGTATAGACACACATCAAAAAGATCATCCACCATGATCAAGTTGGCTTTATTCCAGGGATACAGAAATGTTTCAATGTACACAAATTAATAAACATAAATCATATGAATGGACTCAAAGGCAGAAAACACATGGTTATCTCAATAGATGCAGAGAAGTACAACCAAATGCAAAAATTCTCCAGAAAATACTTGCAAACCACGTATAGACACACATCAAAAAGATCATCCACCATGATCAAGTTGGCTTTATTCCAGGGATACAGAAATGTTTCAATGTACACAAATTAATAAACATAAATCATATGAATGGACTCAAAGGCAGAAAACACATGGTTATCTCAATAGATGCAGAGAAGGTCTTTGACAGAATTCAGCATGCATTTATGATAAAAGTCCTAGAGGGAATTGGACTGGAGGGAACATACCTCAACTTAAAGCTATATACAACAAACCCACAGCCAACATAATTCTAAATGGTAAAAAACTGGAAGCATTCCCATTAAAATCAGGAACCAGACAGGCTGTCCACCGTCTCTACTCCTTTTTAATATAGTGCTTGAAAGTCTTTCTAGAGAAATAAGACAAGAGAAGGAAATTAATGGAGTGTGAATTGGAAAAGAGGAGGTCAAATTATCCTTTTTTGCAGATTATGTATTATATCTAAGAAATGTCAAAAATTCTACCAGAAAACTCCTAACACTTTCAGTAAAGTGGCAGGTTATAAAATTAATCTACAAAAATCAATAGCCTTTCTGTATACCAGTAACAAGCAGTTGGAGAAGCAGTACATAAAAACCTTCCCATTCACAATAGTCTCCCCCCAAAAAACAAAATCAAAAAACCCTCCCAAACAAAAACAAAACAAAAACTCAGAATAAAACTGACCAAAGATATCAAAGATCTGTACAATCAGAATTTTAAATCTGTAAAGAAAGAGATTGAGGAAGACACCAGAAGATGGAGGGACCTACCATGTTCATGGATTGGAAGGAATAATATTGTGAAAATGACCATCCCACCAAAAGTAATATATAGATTCAATGCAATGCCAATCAAAATCCCCATGACATTTTTCACAGAATTAGAAAAAAAAAATCCTAAAATTCACATGGTGGCCAGGCATGGTGGCACGTGCCTTTAATCCCAGAACTTTGGAGAAGAATGAAATTAGACCCCTATCTTTCACCTTGCACAAAAGTCAACACCAAATGGATCGAAGACCTCAATGTGAAGCCTGAAACTCTGAAACTGTTAGAAGAAAACATTGGCAAGATATAGGTGTTGGAAAGGACTTTCTAAATTGCATATCAGTTGTTCAGGATTTAAGGTCAACAGTCAACAAGTGGGATCTCATTAAACTAAAAAAAACCTTCTGTACAGCAAAAGAAACAACCAAGGAAGTGAAGAGAAAACCCACAGAGTGGGAGAAAATCTTCACCATCGGCACATCCGACAGAGGTTTAACATCCAGCAAAAAACAAAGAATCAAGAAAGCAAGTGACCCAATTAAAAGATGGGCTCAACGTCTAAACAGAGAGTTCTCAAAGGAAGAAATAAAGATGACCAAGACACATCTTAAAAACTGTTCAACATTGTTACTAATTGGAAAAATGCAAATTAAAACCACCTTAAGATATCATCTATTCCCAGTCACACTGGCTAAGATCAAGAGAACAAATGATACCAAATACCGGTGAGGTTGTGGAGAAAGGGGAACACTCGTTCACTGCTGGTGGGATTGCAAACTTGTGCAACCCCTATGGAAAGCAGTGTGGAGTACTCTTAAAGAACTACAAATGAACCTACCATATGACCCAGTTATACCACTCCTTGGCATATACCCAAAGAACTCATCCTATTGCAGAGACACTTGTACCTCCATGTTTGTTGCTGCTCTTTTCACAATAACTAAGAGATGGAAGCAACCTAAGTGTCCATCAACTGACAAGTAGATAATGAGAATGTGGTACATTTACACTATGGAGTTCTACTCAGCAGTAAAGAAAGACAAAATTGTGAAATCTGCAGGTAAATGGTTGGATCTAGAAACTGTTATACTAAGTGAAGTAATGCAGACTCAAAAAAATAAATGACATATGTTCTTTGTGATTTGTGGAGCCTAGCACCAAATCCTTATATGCGAGTATGTATCCTGTTGTAACTACAGGAACCAGGATAATGAAAAGGAGCCAGGGAGTTAAAGGAAAAGAAGAAACCTGACAGAGAACAGTAGGAGGCAGGTGCTACTAAGGGAGAAATGGGTAAAATGGGGCTACTTAGATGGGCGGGGGAGGGAAGATTATACAAGGAGCTTTGGGGAAAAAGGGAAAGAAGGAGCTCAAGAGAGGTGGAGCCGTAGGAGAAGGTATTATCAAGGGAGATATGGGGAAAATGGGGAAGTCATGGTAGAAGAATTAGGGAGAGAGAAAGATAAATAATACCTATCTAGTGTAAAAAAACAGAGGGAAATGATGAGTTCAACCACCTAATGACAAATTGCACATAAAATATCTCTACATGAGTCCATGTATATAGTTAAAGGGCACACAACAAGAAACAGTGCCAGTCAGGAGCAATCTGTATTTGAGTAATTCACCAAGGTGATCCAAGAGACTCCCAAAGTTACGCAGGCAGCGTTTTGAAGGTGGTGGCTTTTCCGTTTCTGCAATTCCTGCTAAACTCACTGCAGGGGTCTACTGTAGGAAAGAGAGGACTCCTTTCCCCTTTACTCAGAGCAGCAGGGACCTTGGAAGTCGGCTTTGCTCTGTAGGCTAGACTCCATGGCTGTCACTGGTTTTGTGACTGGAATTGTCCCAGGCTAGACCATTTGGCTTTCCTCACTTTCAAAGAGAAGGATTTTCATTGTTTTCTTCCAGTGAATGGAAATTACTCCACGTGTATGCATGCCCACGTGTGTGTTCTTGAGACAGCTGTGCAGTGAGATGACTTTGCATCTCCTTCCTTTGTGTGGTGATTTTGAATTAGCATTCTAATTCATAATGAGTTGTAAGGCAAAATCTTAGACCTCCCTGTGTGGCTCTGTGGCCTTGCCCACCCTCTCCTCTGCCTCTTTGATCACCTCATTAACAGTGGCCGATCACCTTTCTTTCAATAGGCACTGTAACTATTGACCGTGAAGAGGAGCCCCATCCCCCACCCTCTCTCTGGCTGTCTTATTCTGTTATGTGGTGGGATGAGGCCCAGTGGGCACATTGTGGTTGGAAACAGTTTTGCACTTCTGCTCTGACCTCATGTGAGAATTGAGATGCAGAGTCCCTGATACTTCTCCTGGGTGCTTCTCTACCACCGCCTAGCCAGAAATGTTCCAGGACCACAAATGATACCTTTATTGTGTGTGAGGAAGCAGCCATCCCTCGTAAGCATTTTCAAATAATTATACATATCCTTTATGGACTATTCAGTATAAATCTCTCTCGTGTGGTGTGCCGTGTCTTAACTGCAGCTGTAGGTCCCAAGGTTCCTGTCAACATGGAAGACGGCAGTGGGCTGCTAAGGAATGTGTGCCCACCAAGGCCCCCTCTGTCCTGCAGGCAGCACTTTGTAGCCTCTTGGTGTCTGCCCTGTGAAGTCCTGATGAGACCCCAGGGACGTGGCTGTCACTTCCTGCGTCCTCCCTCCTCCATCCCCTTGCCCCTTCTTTCCCCTTCCAGTGATATCTATTGAGCGAGCGGAGTGTGGTGAAGGGTCAGGAAGGGTGTCCCTAATCCCTGGAGGACGGTGAAGGATGTGGACCCCAGAGCTCACCCTAGTGTGGTCCAATAGTGACAGAGGGAATCGTGTGAGCTGGGGGGCACACAGGAGGGTGTACTTTGCTGCTTGGGTAGACCATGGGAGGGCCTGGTGTGGAAACTGGGATTAGGTGAGAAAGCAGACTCAGGGCACAGAGTAGACAGAGCCTTGCTTTTTGTTGAGACACATGAGTTCTCCTTGAGCCTCTCGGCTAGTGGATGAAGCAGAAATTTCCCTGAGACGTAGATTTTCAGTATCTAAGCAGGAGTGTCCACTGACAGGCCCACTTACACTGGGCTCATTTGGGCCCTCCCTCCACACTTGACCTTGGCTCCCACTAGTATGATGACCTTGAGTGAACCACCTCAGCCTCCTCCTCTGTGAAGAGCACGATGGATGAGTTAGAGTTGACACGTGGCTTCAGGCAGAAGAGAGCATGGTCCCTCCACAGCCCAGCAGCAGATACTGCCTGTCTTTGCCCAGTATGGCTTGTTCACTTGTTAAATGATACTTTTGGTCCCTGATCATCACAGCTGTGAGGAGGAGATGGAACATGTGGAATATAGCACTTACCTGTTACTGCCTAGCACGTGGCATGGTGCTGGTCAGTCGGGTGAGCTCTTCGTCTCTCCTGCTGGATCTCCTGGGTCCTGTACTGAGACAAGCCCTATCACGACTCATTTCTTCCAGAGCTCCCCAGTGAGACTGTCTTTACCCCATGTGAACATGAACCCATCCTTGTCTTTTAGGCAAGGCAGCATACTTACTCACATGTATGAATTATTGATACGGTATGGCTGTGGCATGCCAGTCAGCTTTCTGTTGCTATGACAAAACAGCTGATGTAAGTAACTTAGAAAAGATCAACTTTGGCTTCCATGTGTGTGTTTCAGTCCATTACTGGTTGCTTTGGGCTTATGGCGAGGCAGCTCATCAGTGGTAGTAGTGTGTGCTAGAGTGAAATTGCTTCCTTCATGTCCAGGAAGCAGTCAGAGAGACAAACTGATGTGTCCCACAGTCCCTTTGAGAGTACATCTCTGATGACCTGAGGCTATCCCACTAGGTTCCAACTCTTAAAGTTCCTGCCACCTCCCAAGAGCACCAAGTTGGGGACCAGGGCTTTAATGGATAGGCATTTGGGTGATGTGTGCCCAAACCAGAGCAAGGCAGTCATGGGCATCATCAAGGGTGGTGCTTTCAGGAGGGAAGTTCGGGGGCTCCCCTCAGGGGCATCCAGGCAGCCCCATACGAAGTACAAGCTGCCCCGTTTGCCACTGTGTGCTATCTTGGTCCTGGCTCTGGTGGGGCCAAAGCTTTGGCTGGATCTGTTCTTGCTGGTCACTCTGTGTCCCTGGCCCCAGTCCCTTGTTTCCTGACCCCACACCTCCAACTGGCAGTGGTGTGTTATTCTTACTGTTGGCATCTGATTCATCTTTTGGCAGAAGCTGTTGGAGGAGCCCAGTCACCTGATGTGCTCTGCACACGCCTGGTCAGCAGCCCCCTGGCACATGCCTGGCTTCTTGGGAGACCAGTTCCCTCCATTACCGTGCTCAGGAAGGTTCTCAGGAAGGCACTGGGGTCGTCTGTGCTGAGGACCAGGAGGGTTAGGTGTGTGCTGTTGGAGTCTGCCCAAGCTTGTCCCAGCCCCCTCCGTCTGCCTACCCCTTTCTCCCTGCTTGATGTATTTGCTTTTTCCTTCTCCAGAGGCAGATCTTGTCTTCTGCTCTGACAGCCTCTCATCCGGGCCTATGTGCCCCGGCTTCCCCACTTGGACTGCAGTGCCCAACCCTCCCAGCTGTCCAGTCCCCTTGGAGAGTGACTGGTGTGCTGTTCACATTTCTAGTCTCTTCCATCTGAGGCTGTTCTTAGCACACTGAAATGTGAGACCTCTCCTATGTGCTGGGATGGGTTTATTGAGAGTGGTGTCATGTTTCTGGAACTGGCCTGTGGGCTCAAGGAGGGTACATGCATGGTGTGCATGCTGAGGAGAAAATGCAGCAGGCCTGTGCCCTAGGTCTCCAGCAGCTATATTTAGCTGCTCGAACTTGCCCGACTGACAAACTGAGCAGGGAGAGGCAGGAGGGCATGGGGCAGGATGGGTCAGAGCCTGTGGTGGGAGCCCAGGTTTCGTTTTAGGTCTCAGAGGTCGGGGCCCACTTCATACCTGTCTCTGCAGAAAGGCTATTGGGACCTCCTAGGCTTCTCTGTACATGTCTTTCTTCCACAGAACAGGCCCTCTGAGTGTCTCCCATTTTGCAGATGAAAAACCCATGGCCCAGTGAGTGGAGCTCAGGTCTGAACTCAGAGCTTAGTTTACATCTTATGGAGTATGTTAATTAAAAACTCTAGGCCTGGGGCTGGAGAGATTGGCTCAGTGGTTAAGAGCACTGACTGCCCTTGCAGAGGACCCAGGTTCGATTCCCAGCACTTACATGGTGGCTAACAACCATGTGTAGCTCCAATTCCAGGGTATCTGGCACCGTCTTCTGACCTCTCAGGGCATTGCATGACACGGGTGCACTTACACACACGCAGGCAATACACTCATATACATAAAATAAAAATAATAAATAAAATATTTTAAAAATCCCTAGACCCTTAAAATTAGACAGGAGGAGAGGCACTGCATGAGCCTGCCCCCTTCATTCCAGTGTGATTTTGGTAGTACGGAATGCCAGCATGTCCCTGCCTGGCCATCTCACACGCTTGTGCCTTTGGGTGTGGCCCTTCCAGGCCCAGCTGCTCTGGGGGCTGTTGAAGAGAGAAACCTCAGCGGGATTTTCCAAAGGCTTTGCTGCTAAAGGAACTTCTTGCCATCCAGAGGACGGTAGAGCTTCATCTCCACAAGGAAGCAGGCTGCAGAGGAGGGCAGGACCCCTGGAAGCAGGAAGTGATGGAAGAGTGTCCCACTGGCTCTGAGGAGCCCGGGGTACAAGGCCTATCAAGCTTGCCCTCCCACATACATCCAGCCTCATTCCCAACTCAAAGCCTGAGTTACAGTCACATCTGGCTCCTTGTCTTTTCCTAACAATTGGGCACCACTGTCCATCCAGGTTGTCAAGTTGATATGCTTGGGAAGAGGGGACTGAAGAATTTTCCATATCAAATTTCCCATGTGGCCATGTCTGTGAGGCATTTTTTTTCATTGCTAATTGAGGTAGGAGGATCCAGTCCACTGTGGGTGGTGCCATCCCTAGGCAGATGAGCCTGGGCTGTGTATGAAAGTTAGCTGAGCAAGCCAGGGGAAGCAAGCCAGTGAGCAGCGTTCCTCCATGGTCTCCAGGTTCCTGCCTTGAGCTCCTTCCCTGGCTTCCCTTGATGATGATATGTAGCCTATAAGCAGAAATAAACTCATCCCTCCCCTAAATTGTTTGGTCATGGTGTTTATCATAGCAACAGAAAGCAAACCAGAACAGTCCCCTTACCTACTAGATCCAGCTGAAACGGCATTTAAAAAGAATCTTCCCGACTCTCTTCTGGTTAAAATCCCATCCATGTTTTGAAGGACAGCTGATGTGTGGAAAGCTGGTGCTGTGATGGCATTGATGACGTTTAGATGGCAGGCCTGGTGATAGCTACTTTCAATTTATCTTGGGTAGATAGGACCCTGTTGACATGGAGCAGCTGTCTGGCAGAAGTGAGCCGGGAGGAACCCTACTGATTTGAGGCCCGACTCTGAGGTTGCATTGGGAGCATTCCCTTTGGACCTGCTGGCAGCAGGCTCCTACATAGATGCCCTCATCTTCCCTAGGCTGTTCTCGAGGGAGCTGACTTGTCTTGTGGGACCTGGGCCTTCTCGCCATGTTCGCAGACACCTGCAGGTGGGCAGGCCTCTGTCATCTTGCACAGATAAGGAACCCAAGCTCTGAGAGCAGTGTCATTTGCATGGTTCCTGACATGAATGCAGGACTGACATCTGATCTTCAGACTCTGAGTCTGCGATGGTAAATCTTTATCGTCAGCTTGACTGAATTTATTTATTTATTATTTATAATTTATTTATTTATTGTGTATGTTATGTGTGCATGCATGTGCTTGTACACATGAGGGTTTGTGCTGTAGTGAGCCTATGGAGGTCACCCAAGAGGACAACTTGTGGGAGTTGGTTGTCTCCTTCCACCATTTAAACACCGTTTGTGAGGTTGGCAGCAGCTGACTTCACTCATGGAGCCACTTTGCAGGCCCCCGTCTTGGATTTAGAATGAGCTAGAGCAGCCAGGATTAACTGCGAAGGGAAGACTTGCCCTGAACGTGAGTGGCACCGTCAATAGCTCAGACAGAATACAGAGGTAAAAAGGAGACAGATGGCTGAGCCCCCCATTCATTCATCCCTCTCTGTTTCCTGATCTTCCCAGATGTGAGCAAGCAGCTTCCTGTCCCTGCCGCCATGGTGCTGCCACGGCCACAGCTGCTCCCCTGCTGAACCTTCCCTGCAGTGCACCGTACCCTCAGACGGAGCCAAAACAAACCTTCCTCCATGTGATGGTTCATCTTAATCCTCAAGATTGTTGACTTGTCCTCTGGGCAGGTCCAGAGGGAGTTTTCTAGGTCAGGTTGATTGAGGCGGAAGTCCCACACTAAAAGTGGGCAGCAGTATTCCATGGGTTAGGGTGCGGACTGAATAACAGTGAGCCGAGCACCAGCAGCCCTGCTCCCTGACAAAGAACACAGTGTGCCTGTTGCCTCACACTCCTGCTGCTGCGCCTTCCCCACCTGGCACCCGTCAACGGTGGATGGAAGTCATGTGACAGAAGTCAGCCCTTCTTCCTTTAAGTTGCTTTCCTCTGGTATTTTGTCACAGCAGTGAGACAGAGAGCTAATGCACTCTTTTTTTTCTTTCTAAAGTATTATTATTTTTATTTTATGTGTATGAGTGTGTTGCCTGCATGTATGTGAGCGCACCCATGTTGTGCAATGCCACCGAGGTCATAAGAGGGCTTCGGATTCCCCTGGAACTGGAGTTAAGGACAGTTTGTAGCCGCCGTGTGGGTGCTGGGAATCGAACCCGGGTCCTCTGCAGGAGCAGTCAGTGCTCTTAACTGCTGAGCCATCTCCCCAGCCCCCTAATACACTCTTTTAAATCGCTTCTATTTGTTTTTGTGACTGCAGTGACTGCAGTGGCTAGATTCCCCCCCACTTTCCTCTTCCTCCCCCTCCCCCCACCTCCTCCTCTCCCTCCTGACTTGCCTCTTCTTCCTTCTCTCCCTCCCCCTCCCCCTCCCTCTTCCCCTCCTCTTCTCTCTCTCTCTTCCTCTCCCCTGTCCTCTTCTTCGTCATCCTCCTCTTTCTCCTCCTTTTTTTTTTGAGTCAGGGTCTCATCTGTCCAGGGCTGTCCTCCAACTTCCTTGTAGCCAAAGATGCCAATGAACTTTCATCTTCCACCTATCTCCTTCCACCAGTGCTAGAGGTGAGGACTACGAGGAGACAGGAAGTCAGTGCCTTGGTGGTGACGTGGCCCTTGTTATCAGGTGATGCTTTGATCTCATTTTGTGTTAGTTCTGATCCCTTGGGATGACTTACTGACTTGTCACTAATCCTAGCTTACCTCCAGCTTAGTGTTTCCAGCTCATGTGGAATCTTACTCGTTTGTAACTTATTTAGCTATTCTTAGTCTTTAGAGTGAATCTGTCTTAGGTGAGTGTAATTAGAGATGCATATTTGGCATACAAGGGATAATTTTGCTCCTTCACAGCTGTGCATTAAAAAAAAACAGCATCTGAAGGCCTCCAAGGTTCTCATTTATAAGCGGGACTATTCGCCCAGAAGCCAGAAGCTGTAATCTGCCAAAAGCCATGATTTCTAATGCTAAAGATGTTTTTTGGTTCATTTACTTATTCATTGAGCATTGATCAACCACCACCATGGGTAGTATGCCAGGCTCTGTATTTAGTGCAGCAAGGTGGGGGACATTGTACCCTGGAGGGGCACCCCAGGGAGGGCCCTCTTGGTAGGGCTTTAGTGAGGCAGATGCAGGACTGTAGCCGGCCTTTGGCAAGGTCTATGGTTAGCCTACAAAGCCGCACATTCTTTTGGTTCTCCAGGAGCTATGGATAGCAGTGGTCAAGGGCACCAAAGTATAATACTGTGTCCTTACCTCTTGAGATATCTTGGGATCCCTGTTGCTGAATTGCTTCTGGCCCAGAGTGCCCACTGTGAGGTAGTGCTCTATAAATGTTTGCAAAGAGAACGTGGCATTTGAAGCCAGGCCTTGATCCCCTGGAATGTCTTTGGTGTCAGCAGCTAGGGTTTCCAGCTAGCTAGTGTGCTACTGTGTGGTCTAAGCTTAGAACAACTGAGGCTGCATAGGAGGCTGTCATTGTATGGGTAGAAGGGCTCACCCTTACCTCATGGTAGAGCTGAATGTGTTCGTGCAGTTCTGGGCACAAAGGACCACAGCTACCTGCTGGAGCAGAGAGGGAAGGGATGGGGCCCACAGGGGTCATCCTCTCCCCATTCCACCAATCCTGGAAGGAAGCTGTCCTTAGTACCAGTACAGTGTTCTCTAAGTGTGGTCCCTGGACCAGCAGGTTCAGCTACTTGGAATCTTTTTAGAAATGCAAATTCTTGGGCCCTAACCAATGTATCAGTCAGAAAAACTCACCAGAATTTAACAAGAATGTTTACAGAAGTTTTCCAATAGTTCTGATGTGGACTCTAGGGCAGAGCTTACCCTTTGGTTGGCCTTGAACTCTGAATAAACTGCTGGAGGGTCACAGGATTGATTCCCCATGGTCTGAGCAGGTCAGTGAGGGTGTAGAAGCTGGGGTGACAGGGCATCTTTGGAAAAGTCCTTCCCATGCAGACAGAGAATGCAGCTCAGATTCCCTTCATCTTGACTAGTTCTCCTTACCTGCTGCATGAAGCTTTTCTGTGGAGTGGAGTCTCCCACTGCACTGGAAAACCACACTGAATTCAGAGCACTGTAGATGGTCATTACAAGGCAGTATCCTTACTTTTCCTCACCTGCTTTAATAATTGACCTACAGAAGATGTCCTGGGTCTTCACACAAAGGGGGCACAGTTCATGAATAAGAAAAACTTGTGACTGCTGATCCAGTCTTTAGTATTGCAGCCAATTTTAGAAGGCCAGTAGAGGGCTTGGAACTCTGCTCCCCAAGTCTCAGCTGTTCTGTTCAACTTAGGGGACAGCTGCTGTCCATCGAAGAGCTAAGACAGGTGGGCCTCCCTGCCTCCCCCATGCCAGTCAGGCCGACAAGGAGCTCTGCAAAAACAGTTATGAGGCTGGTGAAGAAGCAGAGGCTCTGGGAGCAGACATTGACCCAGGGCCACTCAGCCAGAAAGAACCAGGGTGCCCTGGCAGGCTCAGCGCACAGCAGATTTCTGTTTAAACAGGAATCTTGCAGGACTGAGGAGAAGGCCAAGGCCACAGGTTAGAGCAGTCACTGAATCAGTAAGTACAAAGACCAACCTAAAGAAGTAAACCTGGAGCGATGGCACTGGGGGACGTGAGCTGGGTGAGGCAGGAGCCTTTCCTACCCGCCCCCCCAGCTCTCTTCTGGGCATTGGCAAGGGCCTTAGTCCCATCCATCTGCACTGGGTTTCTGCCCCGAGGGGCACATAAGAAGGAGCAGGGGTTGGGGATTGGAGTCCGGCCAAGCTTTTTATAGACCTGGTGTCCGGGGGTTAGTTATTTAGCCCTGACTCAGCCCTAGCTAGCTTAACTGCAAGGATGTGCTAATCCATGCTGGGCTATCTTGGGAAGAGTTAGGAGCCTTCAGAAGCAGCAGCCAGAGCCATCCTTGGGGCATGTATGTGCCTCCTCATGGCAGCTCTTACACACTCTGCATGTTGATGGTTGGTTTTTTAAAGTCAAGACCCCAGCAAACTTGGTTGACTAATGACTTCCCCAGTGTGTTATTTTGAAACACTTCCAACATGAACTTGAGAAAGAACAATGTAATGAGTTATCTTCCCTCCTTTGTCTCTTCCCGAGCCCCATTTGAAATTAAGTTGCAGAGTCTGTCACTGCTGCTGGAGGACATGTTCATATGCCTCTCCAAGATCAGTGACATTTGTCTGAGTCACTATCATCATAGCCCAGAACTTGGATGTTGGAGTGGTGATGTTATCTAACACCTGTTCCATTTAGTTCCCAGCTGTCTCCCAACCTCACGCTGTTGCTTCCCTCCTGGACAAGCTTGGTAAAGATGCACACCTCTTCTCTGGTGCTGCCCTTTTTTAAAAAATATATTTAATTTTATGTGTATGAGTGTATTGCCTGCATGTATGTAAGTGCACCTGTGTCATGAGGTACCCATGGAGGGCGTTGGATCCCCAAGACCTGGAGTTACAGAGGGTTGCTAGCTGACAGCTAACGACCAAACCCTGGGAACTGAACCCTGGTCCACTGCCAAGAGCAGTCAGTGCTCTTAACCGCTGAGCCAGCTCTCCAGCCGCTGTGACCACACTGTAGTCAGTGGGTCTCTACCACCTCCTTCTGGGAAAACCTGGCTTATCACATAGCAAAACACAGAAGTGAGGGGATTTTTGCTCTATCTTCCTCTGTGAGGGAGGAAAGAAAGAGAGAAAGAACTGGCAGTCAGAGCTGGTGGTCCGGAGCTCCCGGTGCTGCCTATTTTAAGGCATGTTCTCTGTATTTGCTTTTGATGCATTCAGCTGATCGGAAGTTGCTCTTGTTGCCTTATTGCTGAGCACATCCAGTTGGGTGATACTACAAGGGTCTCTCCAGCCCGTCCACAGGGTCTGGTGTGATGGAGGTGTTGGGGTGGGGTGTGGGCAGCAGCCTGGGTCCTGGGTCTGAGACAGTCATGTGTTCTTTCCTGTACCTTGATTTTCCCAGTTGAAGAGCAAAGTTGCACATTGAATTATTTCTAAGGCCCCTGTTTATTTCTAACTTTGGGGGACTAAACTAATTTAATCTCTGGTGGTGGAGGAGGGCTTCAAGAGACCCCAACTTTGCTGTCAGTGATGTCTGACAGGTATGTACTGTTAGAACACCTGCACTGTTGGACATTGACCCCTAGGGGACTGTGTGCACATCTCAGGACATATGTATATGACTTTTCTGCTTTGAGTAGAATCACCAACATGGGTAATCTGCAGCTCTGCTGGCCTCCCTTCTTCAGGGTCCAGGGGTGGACACTGTTGGAGATGGGCTTTGGAGTGTGTTGGGGCAGAGGCACTGCAGGGACTCTCCCGAGGGCTGGCTTTCCTCTGCTGTTTGGGGGCTGGTCATCAGGCGGGCTGTGTGGACCCTGAGGCAGAGCATGCACTTGTTACCAAATCCATGCTGCAAGTTGGCTAAGCAGAGGAGAAGGTCAGGCCAACTGCAGTAGCAATGACCTGCCTGTGAGTAGATACATAATAGGTTCAGGAAACCTGGGCTTCCTTGGAACCTGCAGTGCCTTTCACAGAGCCTTCTAATGCTCTGGATGCCGTCAAAGGCATCATCTTCTAGATGCAGGTCATGCTCCATAGCTATGTGGGGGTGGGACACAAATAGCTCGGTCAGTATTTTCTCAATAAGCTCAGCAATGATCTGCCTGAGAACCGACTCACAGAAGCACTGTAGGTGTGCACTGTCCCAGGCTAGAAGCACTGTAGGTGTGCACTGTCCCAGGCTAGAAGCACTGTAGGTGTGCACTGTCCCAGGCTAGAAGCACTGTAGGTGTGCACTTGCATCGGGAGTCTCTCTCCCTGGCTAGAGAATTGTTACAGATGATCGTGGCTGGGTTGAGGGCTCGGGTGATGAGAAGCCAAAGGTGGACTGGGCATTGCTTGCCATCTTTCTAAAATTATCTTAAATATTTTTTGTTGAATTTTTGTGCATTTCATACAATAGTTCTTAATCAGATTTGAGCACTGTAGGTGTGCACTTGCATCGGGAGTCTCTCTCCCTGGCTAGAGAATTGTTACAGATGATCGTGGCTGGGTTGAGGGCTCGGGTGATGAGAAGCCAAAGGTGGACTGGGCATTGCTTGCCATCTTTCTAAAATTATCTTAAATATTTTTTGTTGAATTTTTGTGCATTTCATACAATAGTTCTTAATCAGATTTAGACCTCATGCATTCTGTCATTTATATTGAGTCCTATCCAGGCAAGCCTTTGTACCCAGATGTCCTTCAGTGCACGTTCATCCACAGGAGTCTAGTCAGCCTGTCTAGAGGTCTCAGTAAGGTCTAGTCTCCCTCACCCAGGTGTAATCAGTTGCCAACAGTTCGCAGACCAGGGCTGGCCCCGCTGCCCATTTCCCTTGCCTCGTGCTGGGCCCTTGTCTGATTGAGCTGGCGTGGGTCTTGTGCGTGACACCACCATTGCCACAGTCCACATGAGCAAGCTTCCAGTTTCTCTACATTCATGGATAAACCCTGGCTCTTGAAAACTTCTGCCTCTTCTTCGGCAATGGTCCCTGAGCCCTGGGAGGTGAGGTTTAATACAGGAGTCCTGTCCAGGGCCACACACTCTGCAGTCTTATTGTCTAAAACTGAGCCAGTGTGGCCATCTGTGTGCATCGTATTATGTTGTATAAGGAAGCCTCTCTGGTAAGAGTTGAGGGATGTATTAGTATTTTCTCTACCCCCTGTTCCACTATGTTCCATGAGCCTTAGGTGTAGAGGTGTCACTGTACATGTGTCACTTAGGGCTGGGCATCTCTCAGACGTATAGTCTCTGTGTGTGACCAGTTGTGGAACTCTGTAATAGCCTCCATCTGTTGCAAAAGGAAGCTTTGATGAGTGGTGTGTGGTTCACTTGTCTGTAAATATAAGGGTCCATATTTAGCATATAGTAAGAAATTTCATTTATCTAGACATAGGACATAGATAGGGTTTTCTCTAGGATCTATGACCTCTCCAGTCATGTATACTTTGCTATAACTACAGTGCCACCCATGAGTTCCGTCTCATTGAGAGGGCTTTAATTCAAATCAAATAGCTGTTTATTACCCCACCTAACAGTGCCACTGCTGCACCAGTAGAGGCCGTTTGCTGCACAGGTGTTGCGGTTGTTAGGGTTAGAGCTGGGTTGGCCCATTGATTGATTTTCTCCCTTAGCAGCTGCCTAGTGCCCTCCAGAACTATGAGAGCCAGTCTCCAGGGAGGAGGCTTCCCAGTCAGGGAGCTTTCCTGTTTGCATTCTTTCCCATGGGGCTGTCAGCAGAGGGAGAGGAAGAGGAAGTGAATCTCTAGGATTTCAGGGCTGCTGTGGCTTCTATAGCATGCTCAGTATGGACAGCTCCGTGTGGTGGTGGTGGGTTCTTGCCCCGGGAAGATGAAGGTAGGCTGTCCACGGACCACTGAGTCCCCATGTCTGACCTTGAATCCGATTGGGAGTCGCTGTGGGTGGAGTCCTTTTGGGCCTTGCACATCGTACAGATGGGCAGTGAAGAAGCGAACAGAGGCGCCAATGTAGATAACACTGAAGATCTCCATGGCCAGCTTTGAGAGACAAAAGCAGCTCTGGCCAGCTGGTGCCTCATGGCCTGATGCATGCTCTTCTCTGACTTCTACCGTAGTTCCTAGAAACGCAGCTGGCCCCATAGCCGAAGGCATGGTCACGCACTGACAGAGTGGCACTCAGGGCCTCTGCTTTGAGTTCTCCCTTCCTCAGGACATCCTCATGTCAGTTAGGGAAGAAATTGAGAACGTTCCATAGTTTCATGACTAGAACCCAAACGCAAATTTAAACGCAGGTGGCATGTTCACTGTTTAACTATTGAGTGCATTAAGTCATTTTCTTTCTTATAGAAATAGGTGATGGTTCTACATACTTCATTATGTTTTAGAATAATCACATAATTCAGAGACATACTCAGTGTACTGGAAGTCCTCCCCATGTGCATCTGGTGTACTCCCCAAACCGAACCTCGTTGCTTGCTCAGACCTCATTAGGAAGAAAGTATCTGTCATTCTCTGTGAGTGAAGGCTTCCTGAGTCTTGTGCATCTTGGGTAAGGCCATAATTGCATCTCAACCATTTGGATACCGACCTCTGTGGTGTCATTTCTGATTGACAGAGCATGTGGCCCAGAGTCTGTCAGAGAGGCAGTGTGTGAGTGTGTGGTGGACTTGGTTTCTGTGCTTCCAGACTCTGAGGTAGGATGCTGTTAGGAACCCTGTAGGGGCCACTGGCTTAGGGGTGAGTGGGGAGTGCAGGGCTGGTGAGGTCCAAGCAGCTCTCTCACCAAGGCTTCACTCTGGGTAGGTTCTGGATGATCCCCTTCATGGGATGGAATTCTAAGATGGAGGTGTGAGCTCCCAGCAAGCCCCAGACGCTGGATCTGAGGGTTAAATTCTGTGTTCCTGTCTCTGTGACACAGAGCTTAGCATGGGACAGGGTCATCCTGAAGCAGGGATGTGGGTCCTGTGGAGAGAGCACAGCATTCTGTGTGAGTTACCTAACCCTGAAGGTGGAAACCCTTTGGTTCATCTTAGGCCTCCTTTCTCCCTCCACAGCGTGTGCTTTCACCTGGCCCCTCTACTATCACACCCGTGCTGGGGCTGCTCGACGGTGGCAGGCCACCTCCCTTGAATCAGTTGCCATTACTCTGCTCCAGTGTGTCTAACTGTCCCTCAGGAAGCAATGGGGGTGGTAATGGGGACACAAACGTGGTCCCTCGGGGAGCAGTGTTGCGGGGCTGGGGCCACATATCCCTCAGGGAGCAGTGTTGGGGTCACATGTCTCTGAAGGATCAATGTTGGGGAACTGGGGCCACGTGTCCCTCAGGGAGCAGTGTTGGGGTCACATGTCTCTGAAGGATCAGTGTTGGGGAACTGGGGTCACGTGTCCCTCGGGGAGCAGTGTTGGGGGTGCTGCAGTCACATGTCCATCCACACAGATACTCTGCTGACATTGTTACTGGAGAAGCCATGTTGTCTCTTAGTGCTCCTGGGGTGATTAGAATGTACCATTAGCTCTCCATAATGCTGCCTTCTCCACAGTGAGGATCTAACCTTACAAAATGAAACCCAGCATAGGCCCAAAGCCTGTAGGAGTGCCAGGGCTACTGTGAGAGGCAGAAGGACACGTGACGCCTCCCCTTAGAGCACCAGTGCCAGAAGTGAACAGAAGATACTGCTAACTACTTTGCTCCTCTGTGATAAAATATCTAAAAAGAAGAAACCTGAGAGGAAAGGGTTAATTTTGGCTCCATTTGGCAGCAGGGGCTTGAGGCAGATGACGGTGTTGCATCTGTGGTCAGCAAGAGGCGATTGGTGAGCACTGGTTCCCAGCTCCACTTCCCGTCTCTTGCAGTCTGGGACCCCAGCTCAGGGCATGGTGCTGTACACATTTAGGGCGGATCTTCCCGTCTCAATTAGCCTTATGTAGATAATGTCTTGTAGATGTGTGGTCATTGCGGTGAGGCCACCCTCCCATCCAGACCTCACAATCCCCGTGACACCGTTCTCCTCCTCCTCATCCTGCCTTGAGAGTAGGCTTGGGTGGGATGGAGCCATGTTTGGAGGTAATGGACTCTGAGCCAGGGCAGGGAGCTCTGTGGAGAAGTGTACACAGGAGTGACTCAGTACTTTTGGACCAAGAAAGTGCTTGATAACTGCGCTGAGTGGATGACATGGGTGTCAGGCACAGGGTATGGAACGGAGTGTCCTTGCAGCCCAGCCTTGTACTCAGGGAAGGGAGCTTCAGTTACATACTAGGTGTGCACTCATGTGTGCATGTATGTGTGCGTGCGTGCATGCGTGCGTGTGTGTGTGTGTGTGTGTGTGTGTGTGTGTGCGCGCGCACATGTGCTCTATGGTGAGACCCAAGTCTTTTGGACATAGGCATCAATTTGTACGGTTAAGGGCAAATATTGTTAAATCTTATCCATATCTGGGTGGCCAAGGCCAGTCATAGTTTTTATGTAGGGGCAGATGTTAGTTTATGACTCTTTAGTGCCAAGTAACCAGTTGCATTTCTCTCTGTCCAGTACTGACTTAGCAATAACAAGGTTAGTTAGCAATCACATCACTCTTCCCAAGTGCCAGGTGCTGTTCTAGGTGTTTTTCTAACACCCGCTGGTTTCCTCTTCCTCGTAATCAGACCACTGGCCTGGCAACATGGCAAGAAATGATAGCCATGTCTGAGCTGGGTGATGCAGGCTCCTCTCAGAGCCCAGGTGTTAACTATTTCACTCTTTACTGTTTAAGGCACATTTTGTGAGACTGTGGAATACCCTGTGTGTGGGATAGCTTTAGTTAACAACTTGATACACCTGGGTAGAGAGAACCTCAATTGGGGAACTTCCTTCTTTGTGCTGTCCTGTGGTCATGTCTGTGGGGCATCTTCTTGATTGTTGAGTGATGTGGGAGGGCCCAGCCCACTGTGGGTGGTGCCACCCCTGGGCAGGTGGGCCTGTGTGGTGTAAGAAAGCAGGCTGACACGTTTAATAGGTAGCAAGAGACCCGAAAAGCCTTGTAATAAACGGTCATGGCCCTGTGGATTGTTTCAGTGAGTACGATGTGGAGCCCCAGGAGTCAGGAGCAGAGCCTGCTCTGTCCCCAGCTCTCGTCTGTCCCCCATGCTCTGCAGCCGTCCCTGCCTGACACCACCTCTCCCACTTCTCCCTGCCTTTGAAACTCATGTGTCACACCATCTACACCACACATCCTTGGGATTTTCAGATTTGACATGTCCTCAGCCCAAGTCTTGGGTCCTCCATAACCTGTCCACCCTGCCCTGCCGTTCTCCTTTATGTCTCGTTTCTCCACTGAACAATCTAGAAGAAAACCAAGACTCTTTGTTCCTTCGCACTCAGCGTTCAGCTTCCCAGTCAATTCTGATGCCTCTAACTTCACATCCACAGAGTCCGCTTGGCACTCCCTCCCACCGTCAGCTCATGTGAGGAGTTACCCACCTTCTCCATCCAGCCTGCCTTCTCCTCTCTATCCTGTTCTGTACCTACTGCCTCCAGGGCCAGACTGTTCTAGAAGAAGGCATGGGGCCATGCCTGCACAGACGCCTCCCAGGCTCTCCATCCCATTGGGAACTGTAGCTTAGCCCTGTTTGCCCGTCACGCACCTGTGCGGCCAGCTCTGCCACTTCTCCAGCCCCCCGCCCCCGGACTTTTTCTCTGCAATTTCCTGTGTCTGGAACATTCTTCCAGGTCTTGAAGACCTAGCATCTTTGTCTTTCATTCTGCTTTTCCTTCAGATGCCCTCGTGCAGGAAGCTCACCCTGCCTGGCGAAAAAGTGTCACCTGCCCCTCTTTCCTGAGTACTGGGATTACAGTCATGTACTACCATGCCTGGTTTTTAAATGCTTTTAATATGGCCCTGGAAATCAAACCCAGGTCTTTGTACGTGTGAGGCAAGCATTCTACCAACTGAACTACATCCCATACTTAGGTCTTGCTAAATGAATTATATTCCCTTCCCAGCCCACTCATCAGCTGTGTCCACACAGAGACAAACCATACAGTCAAGAGCTGTTTCCACACACCATGCTGTGGGTCCTTCCATGAAGAGGCCAGACCTGGGTTCTGGGGCAGCACCAGCCTTTGCCTGTGGCCCTGTTCTTCCCAACTACCATCTCCTTCTTCTGGATATATACCCTGTTGGAAGAGCAAGACCTTTAGAGTCAGACAAACCTCGTTTGAACTTTCTCTGAGCCTTTGAGAACAAGCTTTTTGGGTGGTAATGCCTGGCTCTGTGGTCAGACTGGCAGTCCGATGGCACTGTTCCTGGTACAGCGAGAGCTTGGTACTCCAGCATCCTTCCTTCGCGAGGTTCCCTGTCCAGGCACTATCATCCAGCTGCTTTGAACAGGTGTTGGTGGAGCACCCGTCCTTTGAGGTGATGGGTGAACCAAGCATTGGGCTGAACCAAAGCTCAGGGAGTTTATCCTGTGAAAGGAGCCGAGGCTCCTGGCATCGTGTTGTGAGCACTGTGGGAAGTGTCTGTGAGCGCCGTCAGGTAGAGCAGCCAGCCTGGAGCTTGCTGGGAACCTGAGGCTCCTCAAGGGTTTGAGTGATACGCAGAAACCACATGAACCAGGGGGGTTTGCCATGGATCAGAGTGTGGGGTGGTGGAGGGGGCTTCTTGGAGCCAGTCAGATTCAGCAGGGAGGGGATTGTGGCTATTATGAAGATGACCATCTGTCCACAGAACAGACTTCTATGCAAAATTAACTCATTAAATATGAGTCCGTGACAAACCTCATTCCACATAGTAGGCACTTACTGAGTGCTGCAGGTCTTGTGCTGATTGCAACAGGCATTTGAGGAAACTAACAAAGCCCAAACGAGTGTTTGAAAAACAGCAAAGTTGATATTGTCAGCAGACATGTCTAGAACAGGGAGGGAACAACCCAAGTTATCAACATCAAGAATGAAAGATGAAGAAACACAAAAGGGAAAGAAAGGAAGGGAAGGAGACGTCCAGGTTTACCCAGCATTCCGGATAGTGGCCTGCCGGGACAGGTGGCATCCTGGGTGAAGCAGATGACTTCTGTATTGTAACTCCCAGCTCTCCCTGGTTCTAAATTGGTTCTTTTAACGTTCTCATGAAAGTAAGTGGTGTTTTCCATCATCATGTGATGCAGGGGTCTTTTGTGAGCTCCTGGTGTCCCAGGGTGGTTCCACTCACTACCCCTCCGTCTCTGCGGTGCAGGTCTCTTTGCCATGTGTGGAGAGTGACTTGCGTGGATGGTAAAGGCTCAGGTTGGTTTGTCTTGTAGCCTTTGTCCAGCTGTCTCACCATCATCGTCATCGGAAGGCTAATTTGATCATTGTATTGTCTTCGCCCTTCGTCAAAACCAGTTTCCTGTGTCAGTGTGGTTTAATTTTTGGACCTGTTCTTCCCATCCATTGATCTGCTAGCTCTTGTCAGTACGAGAGGAGCAAAGTCATGTTAGAACTGAGGTAGGGAAGCTGTGTTTATCTGGGGACATGATTGTGTTCTAAGGGTATTCATATAAAAAAAATCTTGCTCAGAGGCTAAGATACAGACAGATCAAAGATCAGAATGTATAATTTGCAGAAAGACATAAAAATAGCCCAAATGCATGAAAATATGGTCAATTTTCATAATGAAAAAAAGATGTAAACTAAAACTGAGGTTTAAAAATGTGATATTGTTAAAAAGTCCAAATTTGGGCAACATATCCTATTTTGGAGGTATTGCTCTGTGGTGCTGGGAATGGAACCCAGGGCCAATGCCTGCTAGGCACCACTGAGCTGTAGCCCCAGCCCATGCTTTGAATGTCTAGAGAAGCGAAGTGCTCTCAGCTATGACTCTTAACATGTGAAGTGTTTTAGCACCTAGTCAAAGATGTTTTTAGTGTCCACTTCAATTACAAATACGTTTTAAGGAGCTGGAGAGTTGGCTCAATGGTTAAGAGCACGGGCTGCTCTTCCAGACGACCCAGGTTTGATTCCCAGCACCCACATGGCAACTAACAATCCTCTGTAACTCCAGTTCCACCTGATTCAATGCTCTCTCTGGCCTCTGTGGGCTTTGCATGACATTAGTACACTTATATGCATGTAGGCAAAACACTCATACACATAAAATAAAAATAAATACATTTTTAAAAATTAAAAAATCCCCCAAAACAAATACATTTTGACCCAGATATATCTCTTCAGGAAATACACTTTTTATTCTTCTGTGTGTGTGTGTGTGTGTGTGTCTGTGTGTGTGTGTGTGTGTGTGTGTGTGTCTATGTGTGTGTACGTGAATGTGGTATGTGTACACGTGCATGTGCAGGTTCATGTGTTCAGAGCCAGAGGAGGCTGTTGGGCATCTTGCCCTGTTACCCTCCATCCTCTTTCCTTAGGCAGGGTCTCTCACTGAACCCGGAGCTGGGCTGACAGCCAACAAGCCCCCGAGGTCTCCCGTCTCTGCATCTTCCACAGTGCTGGGGTCACAGGCCTGGAGGACCACGCCCAGCTTTTTACGTGTGTCCTGAGATCCGAACTCGGGTCCTCATGCTTGCACCGCAAGCACTCTTACCTGCTGAATCCCTAAAAGAGCACATGTTCCAGATATATCAGAGTTCGTAGAAAGTGACTAGTGGACCTGGTTATCCTGATGTTCTGTTGTCTGCAGGGACTGCTGGGTGAAACCACACCATGTCTACAAATGCTCTGGAAATAATTTTCGAAGACTACACTGTATGTGCTGATAAGTAAAAACTTCCAGGCTGTAGGAAGTGAGAAGTTATGCATCAAGGCATACACAAGTGCATCAGTGTATTTTCATACACTGGTGAGGTGAGGTGGGGGCGGGCAAGGGCAAGAAAAGGTTTATATTTGTGTATTTCTATCTTCAATATAAACATCGGGCAGATGCATCAACAGAAGAATAAAGTCATTATCCTACAAGGCAAACAAGGAGAGCCTCGCAGCCATGGGGCAGCATGTGCTGTGTACAGCCTTAGGTCTGGAGGAGGTGAGTGTACTTGGTATTGATGGGATGCTGTGCTGTGGGACCATCAAAGCCACATGTGCATGCACTGTGACATGGGCACAGAGGGGTTTGCTGTGGAGTCCTTGAGAGACTCCTCAGAAGAGATGTAACTTGGCTGAGAGTAAGTCCATTTGGGGCAGGAAGCCCTCTGCTCAACTGTGGACTGCAGGGCGTGGGCTCCAGGATTTGCTGCTCACCACCCAGGCGTGTGTGCTAAGGGTTAGTCTGGTCCTCCAGCCTCTAAGCTGCATCAAAATCGTCCTGTGGCTTGCTGATGGTCCGTCCTTGTGGATCCTGGGTTATAACTCTTCCCACCTACCACTGATGGGCCTTCTGAGCAGGTCTGAACTGAAGGCTACTGTTGCTCAAACAGGCTCCTGCATGATTCTGGCTATGCTGTTTAATTTGTGGCTGCTTGACATCTTTAAGGCATAGTTAACACTGAAGAGAGACTTTGACCAAAAGTGCTAATTAACTGGAAAGTAATGATATGGTTCTCACCTTTAGGTTTCCCTGGCCTTCGGGAGACTCCCGTCTGGTTTGGTGGGGACAAGTCCCAGCCAGTGGCTGGTCCTGGGTGTTTGGCTTCCTAAGTGGACCACATTCTAGCTGTTGCTCTTATGTCACATCAGAGAATGAAGGCAGAGGGAGATCTGCAGTGACACGTTCAATTGGGGTCCTCAGAAATTAAAGACCTGCTTATACTTTTAAATTGGCTAGGATATGTATGAGGGTGGTTGTTTCTCTCTGGCTATAGCCTGAGCTATATTAGAAACTGTGGAACATTAGATTAGTAATACAGAAGGAACAATAACAGTTCAGATAAGAGCTGATCAAAATCGCAGGCAATATCTGTCAGGGCGCTCAGATTCCAAGCAAGGATATTGAACCAGAGGAGGCACGAGACTCATCCAAGGTTATATGAAGTTTTAATTACTGTCGGTCGTAGCCTCCTTCCCTTTCTGTGGCTGTGGAACCTGGCATTGCTAGGCCCTACTTAAGACTCCTACACGCCCCATGTTTGTCCTATATCATCGTGGCTCACATTCTGAGATGTTTAAATGTTTACAAGTGATCGTGTGTTTATTAATAACATCAGTGTCCAGAATCTAGTTTATTGAGTGCAGTTGGTATTCTGTCCAATGCAGCATCTGACGAATTTTCACAACTGGAGAACCTGGACGGCCAGGAATACTACCAGGATGTGGGATACCTAATCACCCCGAAAGTGTACCTGGTTTCTTCACAGCTCACCCGCCCTTGTCCCCAGTCTCAAGCCTCTCTAGTCTCCTTGTGCCTGAAGACTGACCTTCCTCATGTCTGGTATGCATGTGAACACAGCACCTGCTCTTGGGTGTTGACTCCTCTCTGAATGACCTTGAGATGCTTCCCATGGTGTTGTGCCTCGTTGGTTCTGTTCATGCAGATCAAGTGGGCTGTTGTGTGGGCACACCACAATGTGTTTATCCTTCCACCCATCTCTTTCTGGATGCTGAGGCTCCAGTTTAGGATTGTTGTGAATAGTTTCTACAGATGTCATCATATCCATTGTCATGTGGATAGGTATTTTGATTTTTCTTGGGAGCCCCAGTAGATTTCTTAAGATTTTGAACAGGTTTAGTCTTTCTCCTCCATGGATACCTTTAATTTCTTGACGTGTTGGGCTTTCTAGGATCTCAAAGCACAGCCACATGTTTTCCTTATTTCTCAGTTTTAGGTGGAAATATTTAGTTATTTACTGTTCAGTGTGGCTTTTCACTAAGCTTTTCATGGTGCCTTCTGTGAAGGGTGCTTTTCTATCCATTATTTGCTGGCAGTTAAGAAATTATAAAGGAGGTTTTGAATGTTGTAACTGCTTCTTTTCTGTGGATTGTGCAGTTTACTTTTCCTTTCTGTTAACAATTTTTTAATATAGTGAGAAACAGCATTCACTGATAAATGCTTCAAGATTAAGCCGACCTTGCATTGCTGAGATAAGACATGGTTATGATGGGTGATGTATTTTATACACTATCGAATTAGATTCATTAACACTTTGTTAGGGACTTTTATAGTTAAATTTGCAAGAAATATTGGCTTCAAAAATTGTTTCTGAAACCCTCTGATTTCAATATTTGAGTAGAACTGGTTTGATAAAAATTCGTGCTCATTTTTTTCTAGTCTCTGTGTGTGTGTGTGTGTGTGTGTGTGTGTGTGTCCCCTTGTCCCTGTCCCTGCCAAGGTGTGCGTTTGGAGGTTGAAGGACAATTTGTGGGAGTTGGTCCTTGCCTTGCAGCATGTGGGGTTTGGGGATCCAGCTCAGGTTGTCAGGCGTGGTGGCAAGTGCCTTTATCCACTGAGTCATCTCACTGGGCCTCTCCATCCTTTTCTGAAGATGGTTCTATGTGATTGGCATTTTCTCTACTGCTCGCGTTTGATAGAATTAGCTGACCATCTGGGTATCAGGTTCTCTTAGATGCTTTTCATCTGCATTCTGACTTTGACATGAACTTCATTTGGATTTCTGCTTCTGCTTGGTTCTTGCTGGGAATGCATGCTCACTGGACATAAATCGTTGAGTGTGTTGGTGCACAATTGTTCACACTCTTTCTTCTGCTCTTTGAATGTTTGTAGGCTCTCCATTGAGACTCACTTTTCTTCTTGACATTGGAATTTTCTTTCTCCCGTTTTCCTTGATTAACCGGAATGTCACCTTTCTTGATATTTTGGGGCCTGGAGAGATAGTCTAGTGGTTAAGAGCACTGACTATTCTTGCAGATGACCCTGGTTCACACATGTGCATTTACATGCATACAGGCAAAGCACTCATACATATAAAAATAAATAGAAAAAGAAGGGAGTGGCAGTTTAGTTTACTCTGGGTTGTTTTTAGAGGTGTGCCAGTTCTTTATTTAAGAGCTGTCTTCTCCTTCCCTCCTCATTAATCTGTTGTCCCTTTCCAGTCATCTCTTACCGTGTCACTGCACATCTCCATACTTAGCAATGGCACAGCGGGGCACTGCTTATTTCATGTGTCTGGGCTTTTTTCTCTGCTAACTTGAGCATCTGAGGGCAGCAGTATGTTTCTGTGTCAATTGCTGTGGCCCACAGTAGACAGTCCCTCAGGTGAATTGTATGTGGGTGACCAGATGCTCATCTGAGCGGTTTTCCCGCTTGGAAAGGAAGTTGGCTGAACAGCCAGATTGCTCTGTGTTCAGGTCTTGGGTATGTGGCCTACTACAATTCCCCTAACTGCACAGAGCCTTGATGTGGTGGTCAGTTCTAATCGTCAGCTTCAACAGTCTAGAATAACCTGGGAAGTGAGTCTGACCTGGGAAGAAAGTCTCAAGGAGGGATTATCTAGATGAGGCTGGCTTGTGGGCCTGTCGGGGGAGGGGGGATTGTTTTGGTTGCATTAAGTGAGATAGGAAGATCCCACCCATTGTGGGCAGCATCATTTCCAGAGGATTCTGAACTAAGACCAGAGAGGTGGGCTGAGCACAAGCATGATGCATTCATTCAGTGCTTTCTGCTCTGGACTCTGGATGGAACCAGCTGTGCCAAGTTCCCGTGATCTTGACTTCCCCACAGTGGCGGACAGCAACCTGGAACTGTGAGCCAAATAGACCTTTCTCCCTGAAGTTGCTTTTGCCAGGGTGTTTTATCACAACAAGAAAGGAATCCTGGACACCTGTGCAATAACACCTTCTGTTTTACAGGCATGATACACAGATCACTTAGTTTAGCGTTTTCCACATGCAGGGGCTCAGTACAGGGCAGCCATCTAAAGACTTCTCATTTTAGCTTGAAACAGCAGCTGGACTATGCTTAAGAAATAAATATTTGTTCTGTTTTTAGTTCCTGGCTCATTACCACTTTCTGCAGTACTCTTCTGTCTGGGTGGGGACCAAGTAGTGCTCTGAACGTCTCCAGGCAGGACAGTGCTATGCTTCCTACTACTCAGACTGAACAAAAGCGTGAACACCCTGTGCCTTTTGCCTGTCAGCCTGCTTTATGGTTTTATTAAAATATTCTAGTTCTACCAGGCTGAGGCAGCTTTTTATTTCTTTTAATCATTAGGAGGCAAGGCAGTAATACTCAATTTCACAAAACCTTTTCTGTGCTTGATTTTCATAACTCAGATATTTCCCACAATTATATCTCTGTCTTTGGTTCTCTACAGAGTAAAGAAACAGCCAATTCCAGGAAAATAGAAACACAGGCTATTTCTTCTGTGTCCCCTGGAGCTTGACAGTTATCTCTGTACACTTTTTCTCCATCCCTGGGTGATTTCTCCTACAGCTCTCTCTGTAGGTGGTTTTTAAGTTTATTTTAAAAAGCAAAAAATCCAGTGTGATGTTCGTTAGTGCTTCAGGATCCTGGCTTCTCAGGGCCACGTGAAAGTGTACATACTTCCTTGGACACCATGCCTGTGATGGGAGCTTGCCTGCTGGGTTGGACACCGTGCCTGTAATGGGAGCTTGCCTGCTGGGTGGTGGCTTGGCTAACTTGATCATGTCCAGTTTTATCTTACATCCTTGCACTCAACATTAACCAAGGCCACATGTCAGCTAGAGAGAATTTACAGAAGGCATGTTGGATGTGTGGCAGCAGGTCTCACCTGCTCATCATGGGTGTGAGTCCCAGAACCTGTCAGATATGTTCACAAGAAACCAGCAGCTCTCTGGAGGTAGTGGGGCTGATGGGGCTGGGAAGAGAGCTCAGGGTTTCAGTGAGGCCAAAATATGACCCTTGAATGTTAGAACAGCTGTCTCACCAAGCACTTCATAAGGAAAGAAGGGGTCTGGGCTGACCTCTGTGGTGTGGAGGAGGTGTGTTTATGTGGGTAGAAGGTCACGAAGGTATTTCTGCCAGTACAGGCACATGGGCATGCAGATAGTGTGAAGGAACAGTGAGCTGACGTGGGACTGAGCGCTTGAGTAGGCATTGCTCCAAGGAAGATACTCAATAGGTTGATAAGCACAGGAGAAGGGCCATCACGCAAAGACAGCATAAGCCACAGTGAGATGCCACTTCACCCCAGTAGGATGGCTATTAACACAAAAGTGGAAAATGAATATCAGTGAGAGAAACCAGAGCATTGTGGATGTGGGCTAAGTGAAATAAGCCAGTTACAGAAGAGATTACCCAGGGCTCCTAGAATAGCCAAGCACATAGAGACAGAACGCAAGAAGGGGGCGGGGGCGGGGCAGGGCAGGGGTGCACAGGACTGGGGAGGTGGTGTGCGGCTCCTAGGTGACCCTTTCTATGACACCGGGCCCATGGGAGCAGTTTCCTTCATCTTAAAAAGCTCCATAGCTGTAGCTGCCTCACTGCAGAGAAGTAGGTCAGCAGAAGCAGACACAGCAGGCCGAATGCGCCTCACTGGGTGACTGGGAGCCAAGCTGGGGCAGGAGGGGCAGGCCGATACCTCCCCCGGTCTCTTGGAAACTGGCTTTCCTTTGTGCCATCCAGTGCCTAACTCACACACAGAACCCAACTTCTGCTCTCATTCCTGCCTGGGGAGAGTGCTTTGAAGAAGCTGAGCAGTGCCGGATGTGGTGGGAGGTGCATCCGTTTTTCTTTGCCATCGAATGGACATGTCCTGGGGATGTTACTGGGCCCGCATCTCATTGTTCACCTCCTTGGACCTCCTGGGCACTGTCCGGTTATGTCCTGGCCTGCTACTTGTGCTTTTGGTGTTAGGCCTGGGAAACAGAAGATTTACCCCTATGCTTTCCTCTAAGACTTCTGTCTACATTGAAATTTTTAGCTACTTAAAACAAAATTATGTGTTTATCTGTATGTGGGTATATGCACGTGAGTATAGATGCACACAGAATCCAGAAGAGGGCATCAGATCCCCTGGCTGGAATTACAGGTGGCTGCAAGCTGCGACCTGGGCGAGTGGAAACAAACACAGGTCCTCTGCAGGAGCAGTGAGCGCTCTTAAGTGCCGATGATCCGCCTCTCCAGCTTCTGTCCACAGAGTTTGAATGAGAAGGGCTGTGTAGTAAATATTTCAGACTTGGACAACCACATGGAGTTTCTGCTGTGGAGCCTTGTTTCTGTTTTGTTTTGACTTACCACCTTTAAAAATTGTGAAAACAGTTCTTAGCTCCCAGTCCTACAGAATCGGGTGGTGGCTAGATTTGGCCCTTGGGCCACTGTTGCCGACACCAGTGTGAGGACACTGCTCTGGAAGTTTCCATGTTTTAGTCAGGAGCTAGCTGGGCTGGGATTTCTGGTTGCCATGGCTACTCTCTGTGCCACACAGGCTCTGGATCCCTGCAGAGTAGCTTTGTCCTGGGAGTGGAGGTGGCTGGGGGTGCCAGCTTTTCCATAATGCATGTGTCCTCACTCCCCGGGGCTTCCCCAGGGGCACAGGTGGGCTTGTCTGTAGCCTCCTGAGGTGCTTCCAGGCTGATGTCGGGGATATTTGGGGCTTACAGTCTTGTCCTCCAGTCTCGGGTAGATGTGGTACATATGGGTTTTGCCTGGGACTCTCTCAGAATTCCTGCCTCTTACACTGTAGCCAGTCATCAGCCTGTGCTATTGTGGGTGCTGTGCACCAGGGTGCTTTCTTCAGACCCAGCATCACTGGACCTCCAAGGCGATGATGGTGTGGAGCCCTGCCTAACCATACCTGAGAATGGAGTTCTGCCTGTCGGCATCTTGTCTGTGTGCCTATTATCTCCCCAGCGCCCTTGGTCTGGGCCACTGTCCCCCAGCACACTAAGATTTCTCTTTACAGGAAAGGAGGGTTGGAGATGGCCTGAGTAGGCTAGGGCTGCAGTTTCACTGCCTCACTGCCTCTGTGTGGTGGCTGATGGCCTCCTCCAAGCCTGCGCCATCAAGAGAAGCTGGGTCTGCTCTGTAAGAGCCTAGGGGCGTGGAGAGTGTGTTTCCTCATTCCAGCCCTGCTCGGCTTTGGCAGTGTCGACTACCTTTGCAGTGATGCCTCCCTACCCATCTGGGTGGTGACTGTTGCCTCTCCATCCTGTGCCCTGCTGCTGACTGGGACACCACACCTGTCCCTCCCCACTGGCCCTCTGCTGCACTTCCTGTGACCTACTGAGGGGGGCTTTCACTCACTGTCACTTGGGGGTAGAGCTTACCTATCACTTCCTCCCTGGAGCCAGCTCTTCCCCATGGCCACTGCCTTACTGAGGTTCATTCAGTGTGGTTTTCTCTATCAAATTCTGTATCTAAACAGAATGCACTTAGAATCCCTTCCACGTGCATGTACAGGCTGAGGACTGGGCGGACTTTGGGTGCCACAGGAACTTTGGGTAACACCAGGAGCTGGGTCTGAGCCAGGGTGAGAGTAGTTTGATCCCCTCACATGGGAGGGCCAAGACTCTTCCGCCTGCCTCCTGGAGTGGTGCCCACAGGTACTCTTGGGGTACTAACTCGTTGCTTATTACAACTTTTTAGACTCTCGAAGCTATCTTGAACTTCAAGTACTCTGGAGGCCCAGGCCAGGTGGACGGATATTACAGGAACCTGGCTCTGGGACTGCACGTGGAAGTGGAGCCCTCCGTATTTTTCACTCGAGTTAGCACGCTCCCTGCAACCAGGTAAGCGGACACGGTGTCCCTGAGTTTGTCATTTCTATCCTCTGTACCTAAGAGCCAGCACCTTGCCAGAAGGCATGGATCTACAGGGCAGCATGTGGAACGGGCTGTCCTGGAGGTGGTGTGGAATGGGCTGGCCGGAATGCTGTGCTGGCAGTCCCTGTGGGTGACCCCCCATGCAGGTATTTTTTCTGTGCATGTTGGATGTCCCTGAGGAGCCCCACCTTGCTCTCTGTGTTGCTCCTGTGTCTTCTGAGATGAAGGCCGTGCTTGCGGGCCCACTGTCCAGCATCACAAGGATCTTCCAGCGTGGTACAGTGTCAGGTCGTTTTGCACAGGGCTTGTGCCCCACACAGTGCCTCTCTATGCTACTGACTCCTCCAGGCCTGACCTTCCTCCTGGGAAAGGGACAGGGTTTGTCAACTTCAGAGCTGTGCAGTGAGCAAAGCTGTTGGCTTGCTCTCACACACAAGGTGACAATTCTCATCCTACTCTTAGGCTGTGGAGACATGAGTCCAGGGCTGTGCGGGAGCCCTGGGTATAGCCCCAGCTCACTGGAGACCCCGGCAGCTCAGAGCGCTGCCCAGACATGTACAGCCTCTGGGGGTGAGGCCAATCTCCACTGACTTCTACCAGTTTCCCAGGCCCAGCCTGGCACATTGGCAGTGATGGCGGGCCTTGTGTAAATGGCAGTCAAGAATGAGATTTGCCCCTCTGCCTTTGGAAATCACAGGCAGTGCTCCAGCCTGTGCTCCCTCTTATTCCCTACTGTGAAACAGAGGTGTCATGTCCATCATAACATTGACATAAAAGTCCATTTAAAATGCTGTAGCCCGCTTTCCTCACAGCCGTCAGAGAATGTCTTCAGCAAGGATTGACGGCTCACAGGACCTTCTGGCATCCAGCTCTTTCAAAGTTGTCACTAATCAAGTGTCTTCTGTTTTGAGTTTGGGCAAAGCATACTTGCCCTGGGACAGATTCAGCTGGTTTGCTGACTGACAAAGCTGTCAGGGTGTACCAGGCCCGTCCTCACTTCACATCTGTTTTATCCTGTCTCCCTCCTCTCCTTAGCCATACTTCTTGGAAGAGCCACAGGTTGTTGCTGAACTCTCCTCTCTCCCCTGTTGGTATCCGGCTCCCACCCCACAACCCTTGCATTTCTAAATGACAGTCACTTTCAGCCGAAGCAGATTTGGAGGAGTTGGCCTTCGCTGAAGTGCTGCTGCGGTCCCGCGCCCAGCCTGTGGTCTTCACGGGCTCTCTTTTGGCCCGTGTGTCTGTGTCTCAAGGTCTTGAGTTTGTGAGTTCACTTCTCCTCTTCCTTTTTCCTCATCCCTAAATCTAACGGATCACCACATCCTGGAGGGCGGAGACTGCTTTCTCTAGTTCCCTCAAGAAAGCACACTCCAGGCTCCAGGGAGCACTGCTCTTTAGAAATATGTTGGGGATCACAAAGAAAGAGGCTACCCTATTCCAAGTAGAGCATCTCAGCAAGGTGAAACTTTACTTCCAACCAGAACGGTCCATGACTCACCAAAGAAATATGAAGCAGACACTCGGGGTAAGAAAGAGTAAGTTTTTATCCTGACTCCTAACTCCCGAGTACTGTGTCTTTTCCCTGTTGGTTGGGGCCTGACTTCACAGTCTTTCCTGGTTGGCTACTTTAAAAGAACCCAAAGGAAATGAAGGGGAAGGGGCAGAAGGTTAACCAAAGAGGGGGAGCTCAGTTTCCGCAGGCCGTCAGGGTCTGGGAACGCATCAGGACTTTTTCTTAACCCAAAGTTTTACAGAGTGTGTTGGAGATGAAAAGATTAGAATTCCTTGTCCTAAACCGAAAGTTGTACAGGGTGGGGAGGGGGCAATGAGCACGTTTGAATTCTTTGTCATAAAGAAAAGTTTCACAGTGGTTAAAAGAAAAGGCCAACTACTACACTGTTTACTGTTTCCTCTTCTGTGCTGTGCGTCAAGCCAGCAAGCACGGCCAGGGCCTCGTGAGGCCTCTCTGGGGAGAGAGGTGGACAGAGGAAGAACTTGCTTTTCAGCAGCCTGATGGGAACACAAAATTAACATGAAACGGAAACATGAAGCTTCAGGTGGGAGCAATGAGCTGACAGAACAGTAAATACGTGAATGAAGATCACCTCTCCTTCATTTACTCCTCCCGGAAGAACCAACAGCCATCTGTAGCGTGTAACATAAAAGAGAAACAGAGTCTCGCAAGCAGTGGGGCATTTGTATGTAAAGCCCCCAGCGTTAGAGATTCTAGAGCAACAGCCGAAGTTGTGGATAATGCTCCGGAAGATGTAAAGTGGGATATTTGGGCTTAATTCAACCAAAGAAAAGTACTATCAAAAAGGCAGGAGAAATGAGCAGGGCCACGTGGTTGGAAAGCAAACAGGTCCCACAGACTCACACGTGCTGTGTGCAGAGCTGCCCTGCGTGCAGGCACACACACAGCACAGTGAGATGGTCAGACTGTGTAAGGTAGTAAGATGTCGGTCAAATGTTTCTTACAAGAAACTTGTGCCAAATGTGCATACTGTACGTAAACACCAATATTTAGCAGGTCGGTGTGGGCATATTAAAATTAAACAAGTGAATGTTTATAATGATAAGAAGAGTCAAGTCATCAACTGCACCCAGCAGAAGAAAGGCAGGAGAAACGAGCAGGCCATGTGGTTCAGAAGCAAGCAGGCCCCACAGACTCACACCTCACTGAATAAAAATACTTAAAAACATAATTTCAAAATAAAACCGACACACTAAAGGGAGAAGCGGGTAACCACACGTCATCGCCGGTTACTTCTGCCTTGTTCCCTGAGTATTTGATAATACAATGAGACAAAAACGAAACAAAAGCCCACAGGAAAACCTAGGTATTTCCATTAACCAACTCCACTAATTCTATTTAAAGGAGAGTAATGCTTCTATTAGAAGAAATGAACGATTTAAAGTCAGTGACATGGCTTCTGCATTAAAGAGCAGAACAGACCCGCAGCACTCAGAAGGAAGAATGCATCCCTTAATACAGCAGAACTTGAGAAGAATTTATGGAGTGAAATGAAAAGCTGTAATAAATAATAGTAAAATCAGTAAAATTAATTATAGCAGAGGCAATGCGAAAGAAAAGGGAACACAAATTGCCTGTGGGGGGAGGAACCAAAGAGGGGCGTGGCTGTGGCTTCTGTGTGTCTTGTACACCAGAAACAATGAGCGGATGCGGTGGAAAGTCATGTGGATCAATGTCTTGAAGGAGCGAAGATGAACGAGCACTAAAACTGACTCCAGAAGAAGTTGAGCACACGATTGGACACGTGTTAAAGAGCTTGAGTTTTCCATCGGAAACCCCCATGAAGATGTTCTTAGGCCCAGAACACTTCACCAGGGAACTATTTCAAACTTTTAAGAAGGAAAGCCCTTTCAGAAAGGCAGGGAGAAATTCCTCCTGACCCCAACTCACCTGCTGTTACCCTCCAGAGCAACATATCACAGACCAGCCTCATGTTCAAATGTTAAATATGCAAACAAAATACAAGTCAATTTCAGCCATGTATCAAGGCCGTGATAGAGAATTAACAGTTTAAGTATAACTTACATATATTTTTTTAACCATGGGGAAAAAATCAGTCATCGGAATTTGCTATATTAGCAAAACAAAAGAGAAAAACCATGTGAGTTGAGGAAGAGCATCCTTGAACACAGTCCAACCCATGCTTAGCTAGGAACACTCTACAAACTAGGGTTTAAAAACTCCTCAGCTAGGGAATAACGATAGGATGGGTTTCATGGGGGTGGGGAATGGGAGGTAACAGCAGAAGAGGAGTGAGAGGAGGCTTAACGAACTTTAAAAGTCTTTTGCAAGAGCCACATGGAAACTTGCTGTGGAAGATTCTTTGAATATACACATATGCAGTATGAAAAGAGTTTAAATGGAGTTACTCTTTAACAGAGGTGGGGTGGCCCTAACAGACACCGCTGGTTAGCTAATGGAAGGCCCAGTGCGGGAATGGACTCCCTCAAACAATCCTGGCTGTTGCCACTGTACTTGGTTCCCACCAGAACTTGATCCTGAAACCCTGTTTCTGAAGATACTACATACCTGAGTCGCAGAACAAACAAGGAGGAATCAAGCCAGCAGTGACCTTGCAGCTTCATCTCTCCTGACTAGTTTTACCAAACTAGAAGGTGCTCTGCATGTTACTGACAGAGAAGAACAATCACAGCCTTACCCAGCTATGAATCCTGTGAGCTACAGTAACAACTGGCTCGGCAAAATATGCCCACTGGTGCAATAGTGGCATGAATGTCATAGGACTAACCCACTACCTTCTAACTGGATTTAAAGCCTGCTTCACAAAAGATGGAGTCCATACCTCATACTGTTATCAGGGCCAAGAACCTGTAGCTGGACAGGTCACAGGCCATGGGGAAGACCCTCCCGCCATCATTCTGTTAAATAGGCATAATAGTAAACTGACTCCTAATGACTTAGTGTTACACTCCTGGGTTAGTGCATCTGCCAGCTTTTACCGACAAGGCTCTTCTTGCAGCAGATGGCAGTAAGTAACACAGAGACGTACCACTGGTCATTGTGCAGAGCATAAGAGACTCCAGAATGCTCAACTCTAAATGGGACATCTGTATCACACCTTCTCCTCACAGGGTTCTGGGATCACTGCACAAGTGGGGAGTGGAGATATTGCAAGAGCCAGAGCTGGCAGGTGGATACAAGGAAACTGTAGTCTGGACACCACAGGGTAGGTGCACATATGTGCCCACAACACTTAGGACAACATACATAACACCTGTGCAAACCCGAGACAGACAGGGGCCCAGCATGGATGGGGAGGTAGGCAGGAAGCCCCAGTCCTGGCTGAGGCAGTACTAGCAATTGATAGATGCTGGGAGAGGGAGAGAAAGAGGGAGGGAGAGAGAGGGAGAGGGAGAGCCAATTTCCCTTATTGCTGTGATGCGTAGTAGGTTGACCATATTTGAAGTGATAGACCCATACCCCAGAGCATTTAGGAAACACAGATTAGACTCATAGGCCTTAAAAAAAGAAAAAAAATAATGGAGGACACGGAGTTGGAGGGGGATGTAAGATGGGGGAGAGCAGGAGGGAGGGAGCCTGAATATGATCAAAATCCATTGTATGAAATTCTCAGATTAATAAAAATTTTTAAAAAGAAACGCTTCTGATCAGCTAGAATAAGGCCTGCACAGAGAGCTCAGTTACTCACATCGCAGGGGAGTCAGAGCACTCGCTCCAAGACCACAGGTTGAGCGAGTGTGTCTGCTGCGAGCACCCTCTTCATTATTCTTCTGACAGTCTCACACAAAGTAATAAGGCTTTAAAAAAAAGGACTTAAAGGCCTTCATACTGGAAACAGAGATATAAAGTATTATCATCCATGTGTCTGCCTTTGCGTGGTACACACAGTTATGTATAAAAAATAGCCTTAAAATCCTGGAATACTAAAGAAATGTTTAGAATTAATCACTCAGCTCAGCAGACAGCAAGATGTCACTCACTGTTTAAAAATCAACTGCGTTCCAGGGTATTATCAACTAAAATTTTGAAAATAATGTTTCTGTGAAGTGAAAACCCATAACAGAGTGGATCAGGTTGTAAAATTGGGGTCTTTGTCTAGACAGTGTTAAAACATGAGTAAGAGACTTAATAGACTTAAACCATAGAAGGGTGCGGAGCTCACCTACCAGAAGAGCTGCTGGTGGGGACTCTAGTTTCCCTGATACTGACTAAATTCAGCATAATCCCATTCATAACCCCATCACTATTTTTATTAAACTGGAAACTGGCAAGTTGTTTTTATAATTATCTTGACATGGACTAGAACCAAAGCAGGCAAATTACTTCCCTAGAAGGAGAATGTGTATGGGTATGTGTTTTTTAATACCGCCTAAAGCTATACTAACCACAGTCTAGCACTGGCACAAAGGTGGCCAGAAGGCTCAATGCATCACCGTGGGACGTTCAGAAATAGACCTGATCATGTGTCTTCCTTGACTTTTAGCAGAAGGCAAAGTCTGTTTTATGGAGAGTTAGAGGGTCTTTCATTTCTCCTCAAGGAAAAGAGCAAAGCAGCTTTCACTTTGGGGCAAGGATTTTTTTTGATGGGCTCAGAACTTGCTCACCATAAAGCAAAAAGCTAATAAAGAATTTCACCCAAATTCAAAACTCATGTTTGGGCTGGAGAGATGGCTCAGTGGGTAAAATTACTTGCTGTGTAAGCCAGACGACTTGAGTTCCATCCTCACAATCCACATAGAAACTTGGAAGCTATGGTATGCAACTGTAATCCCAGCACTCCTGTGCTGAGATGAGAAGTGGGTGCAGGAGAATCATCTGGAAGCTCACAGGCCAGCGAGCCAGGAATGCAGTGACAGCAGATGAGACCTTGCCTCAACAAGGCAGAAGGCAAGAAACAGCTGCTGGGGTTGTCCTGCCTGCTGGGGCATGCAGGTGCCTGAGTGTGCTCTCTCTCTCTCTCTCTCGCTCTCGCTCTCTCTCTCTCTCTCTCTCCCTCCCTCTCCCCCTCTCCCTCTCCCTCCCCCTCCCCCTCCCTCCCTCCCCCTTTCATTAAATAAATAAATGAATATAAAAATAAAACACAAAATCTTATCTTACCAAGAGACATGTCAAGCCCCAAGTGTGCTGGGGGCAGTACTCCAGTGCCACGTGGGCACCTGCATAGTGATCCACGCCATCAGTTTTCAGGGGAACACAAGTCTACAGCGAGATACCTGTGGAATGAGTGCGTGGATGTGCCCATTGGAATGGCTGAAATGAGAAAGTTCTGCAGCACTGAAGGTTGGTGAGGATGGAACAAACAGGCTGGAGCCTGTGGGCATTTGAATTGCCTGGGCAGTTCCTTGTGATTTTTAAACACATACATCCCCAGCAAGCTAGCAATTCTATTTCTAGATGTTTATTCTGGAGAAGTAAAAAATAAAAATTGATATTCCCAAAAAGTGACTTGTGCAAGAATTTTCATAACAGGTTTATTTCAATAACTGCAGTGTGGTAACCTCTCTGAGTGTCCATCGCCAGAGCACGTGAACTGTCCTTGGTGCAACTTGCAGCCGTACATGGGGACACTGCTGAGAAATAAACCAAGCTTCTGGAACGTGGCACCCATCAAGGCCTTATCTGTACACAGAAGTCTACACAGTGTCTTATTCCCTCCAGAACAATGACATCCCCATCTGCGGTCAGATGGATGGTTGAGGTGGGCTGGGAAGGGACTGGGGCTACCTGCTACTTTGGTTTTCCCAGGGAAGTTCTCAGTTCTTAGCAGACCAGGAAGGTTGGTCATCTCAGAGGAAGAGACATTTTCTGCCTCGATTTAGTGTCTAGGTAGGGTGTGGGTTCCAGGGTGCGGACTCTGGAGGAACTCACCGGTCTGCCCTGCACATCTGTGTCTTTCATTGAACATAAATTATACCTTGACTTAAAAAAATTTTAAGGCTCAGGTGTAAAACTATATACGCACAGGAAGAGAGCAGGCATCACAGGAGATGAGGTGTCTTATCCATTCTCCAAGAGCGAGGAGTGTTCACCACTGGGCCAGCCCATGGCGGGCCTGGGAAGGCGTGTGGCATTTCTGACTTACAGGCTTTGAACCCTGAAGAATTTGGGACCAAGCTGAAGTTGTATTTGCTTTAGTGGCAGAATTAACTTGTATTTGGGGCACTCGGCATTTGTGGTTTGTTGAAGTAGCGTGCCACAGGGCAGCGTGGGTTCATGTCTTCCCTCTTGCTCACGGGTGAACATGGCTCTGCTAGAATCCCGCCACGTGATTTTTAAACTCAAGCCTTTCTCTACACACTTGCATGACTGATGAGTTTTCCAAGGCTCACATAGCTTACTGGTGACAGTGGACTCTAGATATCCTCGCTTCGAGGCCTCTGTGGTGTCAGAGCCATCTTGGAGGCTCCGGCTGATTTCAGTGCAAACAAAACCCAAATATGTCAAAAGTTCACGCTGCTGCTGGCATAGCAGAGTTGTTAGTTCTGTTGTAAAACCCAGATGCAAAGCTTGTGGGCTGGCTGCTCCTGGGATGGCCTGGGTGATGGCCTTTCTTGTTAATATTGAAGTTTCTGCAGCGTTTCTTATTGGTAATGTGCATGTGTGTGTGTGCGCGTGCATGCGTGCGTGTGTGCGTGTGTGTGTGTGTGTGTTGCTGCATATGTGTGGCATATCTCATGCATATGCGCAGCTACCAGTGCCTGTGTGTGTTTGCAGATGCTAGAGGAGGGCATCAGATGCCCTGCCCTCTCTCTCTCTACCTCACTCTCTTGAGACAGGGTCTCTCACTGAACTTGGAGCTAGGCTGGTGCTGAGCAAGCTCCAGAGATCCTCCTGTGCCCCCACCCCCACACCAAGGTTCCAGGTAAGGAAGGCCATGCTCAGAATGTGGGTTCTGGGGATCCAAGCTCAGATTCCCAGCCATCCCCACCACCTCTCCTATTCGTGATTTTGAAGTGGTGGTCTTCTGGAAGGGAGAGGGGAAGGAGAAATACTCCTGTTTTAGGGCCTCCTGTGTTCCAGGGAGTGTCTGGATGTGTTGTGCTCAGCATCTTGTTTCTGCTCTGGGGAGCCCTTGAAGGTGGGCATCACTCCCTGGAACGACGTACAATGGCTCCCCTGTGTGCTGCATATTTGGATATGGAGGGCTTGGGCTGCCACTGGGCATTGTGGCACCAGACTGAGGCTTTGGGCTATACTTGTCTGAGCTGGGTTTCCAGAGACCTGGGCTGTGATTTCTTCTATGCACACAACCTTTATGAGAGGGTGTAACTTTGGAGAGCTCTGTTTGTCCTGTCTTACCCACCTTCAGCTGCCCAGTCCCTCACCCAGGGCTCATCTCTGTTCTGTCCACCTCATCAGGGCGAGAGGAGAATCAAGTCAACTCAAAACCAAAACCATTTCTCTAAATGACATAGGAGAGATGTGAGATGGAAATTCTCTCTCTCTCTCTCTCTCTCTCTCTCTCTCTCTCTCTCTCTCAGGTCTCAGCTGACTTTTATTTGGAAGACCCATTACCTCTAAGATTCACATTTTGCACAGGGCTGCCTGGTAATGTCTCAGGGACTAGACTGAAATGGATTAGGCCACACTGTCCGTGTCTGAAGGCTGCACTCCCCTCTCTCCTGAGGAGCAATTTGTCTCTAAACTGTTACAATAAATGATTCAATCTTAGACATTTCTACTTTGAGCCATGTGGAAAATACACTCCTTAGAGGAGGGCATGAGGTGTAATAGGTGCTGCATTATGAATAGAAACCATTCCTCCTGAGATGCCACTGCATGTCCTGTCATTAGAGCAGCTCCACTTCCCCTATGGGGGAGGGGTATCTCAACTCTCCCAAAGGGTTCACATGCCCACAGATTTATTACAGCTATTTGAAGAGAGACTTTTATCATAGAATTTCTTTTCCAAAATTGCTGCATTTCCTATTAAGATCTATCTTAAATAAGAATTAAGACTTTAAGCATCATTTTTCTTCTGTCTGCAAAGGAAGATAGCATTGATCTTGTAGGCCATATAATTGCATGTTTAGTGGGACCACAGCAGACAGAAATTATCAAGGGAGAAATGGGGAAATGGGGACACTTTAAATGGGGAGGGTGGGGAGGAGGGTTAGACAGGGAGAGAAGGAGGAGACACAAACAGTGCCTAGCTAGCATAAATACCATAATGGATTGAATTAGTCCAAACACCTACTGAAAAGTTACACACACATCCCTACATGAGTCCATGAGTATAGCTGAAGGCTACATAACAAGAAACAGTGCCGGACAGGAGAAACCTTCCTTTGAGTTGTTGGCCAGAGTGGTTCAAGAGACTCCCCAAGTTACACAGACTATTGCCACAGTCCTTGATGGCCTCCCAGAACTTGATGGTAAGACTCTACTGCTGAAGACAGGACATACTTTGGACACAGAATTTGGAGCACTGGAGCTGGAGCTGAGCTGGAAGCCTCCTCCCTCTGAAGGTGAGCTCTTATAGCTTTGGAGAGCACTATGCAAGCTAAGGGAGAACATCAATGAATGGCCCAACCCCAGATTCCAGGCCTAAAAACCACAACAGTGACAAGCACAGGAAAGGACATTGGTGCAGTAGAGGCACTTTTATCCTGGGGGTAATCAACAGCTACCTAGTTGAATCTAAAGCCCACTCAGTGGGAGGAAACTCATGTGTGGTACTATAAACATAGCCAAATACACATGGCTTGAGAGGTCATAGTTCTTAGAGAAGTCCTCAAGGCTGTCACATGCCTACACAAATGTAACTTCTTATTATGTGTTAAATAAGGATTTACAGAAAAGTATGTCAGTCACCACTCATCAAAGAAGCTTCTTTTGCAACAGATGGAGACTATTGCAAAGTTCCAAAACTGATCACA
>NW_008353937.1:2407739-2417457 GCF_000622305.1 Nannospalax galili
ATTACTGCTGGGAGAGGAAGAGCTGATCGTGAAGGGAGAGACTAGATAGGCTGACTAAACACTGGTGGATAAACCTATGCTGAGGGACATCTGGGGACACTAACTTTACATGATAGGCCTTAACACAAATGACAGAACATACAAACCCAGCTGAGGGGGGCTATGGTAGGGTGCCAAAGGGGGAAGGGGTATAAAGATGAGTTTTCTGTATGAAATACAGAAAAAGTCAATAAAATTTCCCTGTGTAGGGACTATGAGTACCAGAGGCAAGGTCAGTAAGTGAACACTGGTGGCTGTCATTTCTCTCTGGTGTGCCACTTTCTGCTGGAAAAGGGAGGGCCAGTCCTGTCAGTCCAGCTTTGCACAGCAAGCCCCAGGGATGTCCTTAGACTGTCACCTGCCTCAGAGTCTTCAGGGGCCAGCTGCCAGCTGACCTTCCTTACCTTAGGGTCAGCTCTCAGAATCCAAGTACCCTGACTAGCTGATATGTCAGCAATGCCGATCTCGATGCCTGCCATGACATATGCACCAAGACTCAGCTGAACCGTGGACAAATGATACAGTGGGGACATGGAGAGTGTGGTGGGAACTTTGAGGAAGAGCAGTCCAGCAGGCCCTGAGGTGAGAGCAGGTGCCGAGGAGCTCTCTGTGTGGGCAGCAGGAGCAGGGTTGCTGCTTCTGAGTCTGGGGTGGCTCTGGCATGGAGGACTCTGTGCAGGGAAGTGGGTCACAACCAGAACCCAGGGTTCCCAGGGCACCCTGAGAGTCACAACCAGAACCTAGGGTCCCCAGGGTGCCCTGAGAGGTGAGGCACCAGTGGCACAGCTGTTGCTGCCATACTGTGCTTGAGCCAGAAAATGTTCTGTGCTGACTGGAGATATGGTTCAGTGGGTATGGGTGCTTGCTGCCAAGCCTGAAGACCCGAGTTTAATCCCCACACCCACATGATGGAAGGAGAGAACCAGGTTGTCCTCTGACCTCCATCTGTGTACTATGCCCTGTGTGCGCGTGCGTGCATTCATAGAATAAGTAAACCAATATAAAAATCGTATTTTGCCTTGCCAGACAGCTGAGGGACTGTGACACAGAAGAGACATTCCTAACTTGTCACTGTTGTGGCCACATAGTGGCCCATACACTGAGGTACCATGGGGAGGCCAAGGCATCATGAATGGGGCTTTGAGGGACTGGGGAGATGGCTTATCAGTTACAGTGTTTGCTGTGTAAGGGAGGACAAGAGTTTGTATCCCTAGACCCCACATAAATGCTAGGTTGGAGTGCTGGCTTGCCTGTAGTACTGCTTTACAAGGTAGAGACACGGAATCCTGGGAGCAAGCTGTCTAGTGAGGCTAGAGAGCAGGACTTTTATCATCCAGCTCTGGGTTTGATTGAGAGACCCTGCTTCTGAGAGATTTAGGTGGAAGGTGCTGAAGGAAGATTGCTAACATCAGCCTCGGGCCTCAACAGGCAAGTATACACACATGAACCCACACAGAGGTGCCTCAACAGGCAAGTGTACACACATGTACACACACAGAGGTGTCTATGCATTAAGCATATTCACACACACACAGACAAAGAGAACAGGATTGGAGGTGGCATCACTTGTGCTGGACTCCAAGTTCTGCTGCCAGTCGAGTTAGAGAATATCCATAAAATGGGACTCCTGGTAGGGTTATTGTGAGGGCAAAAGAGGAAACTGCATAAGCATTTGAAGCAGGGCAGGGCACAGCAAGCGCGTGGCCACGGGCAGTCGCCATCCCCTGCTTTCAGTCTTTTCTGTGTTTTCTCTGCCTAACTAAGACCTTAGTGGTCCCTGTGTCCCCCATGGTTGGGGACACAGCAGTTAACTGCATGTGACAGGCCATCTTGACGCGGTGGAGGGAAGGGGGTAGAATCCTAGGACTTGAACTGATCACTCTGAGTTCTGCTTGTCCTTCATAGATAGTGGTGGAGAGATTATACATAAAGATGCTTCTCCTCACTTCTTTTCTCTGAAGTTTTTCAGATTTGTTCCATAGAATTTATGCCTTATGGGAAGTGCTGTAAATTTCACAATCCCTGCCTCATGCTACTTCAATACCCAGAAAATTGAATTCACATACACACCATGGAAAAACAAACAGGTCCATCCTATGCTTTAAAAATTACCTCCTTCTCTTTTCTAAATACTATAGTATATTTATACTCACATTTCTTTCCAAATATATATGTGTACATTATAGACTATGCCCCATATCTGAAGAGGTGAGTTTTTTCTTTCTGAGATTGGGTGATTTCAGGCAGTATTATACATTCTAGATCCATCAACATTGCTGTGAATTTTGTGATTTCATTTTTGCTTAGAAGCTGAATAATATTCCATTTTATGTGTGAACCAGATTTTCATTATCCAGGCATCTGTCCATGGACCACTAGGTTGGTTCCATTTACTTGCTACTGTGAATAGGGCAGCAATAAGAATGGGGGTTCGAGTATCTGTGTAGTAGGGTCTGGGGTTCTCGGGGCATATGCTCAGGAGTGAGATAGTTGGGTCATATGGCAGCTATACTTTTTATTTTTGAGGACCCTCCAAACTGATTTCCATAATGCCTATACTAATTCACACCCACCAGCAGTGAATAAGGATTCATCTTTCTTCACATCCTCTCCAACATTTGTTGTCTGATTTCTTGATAATACCATTCTGACTAAGGAAAGGTAGGGTCTCAAAGAAGTTTTAATTTGCATATTCCTGATGACTGGGATGTTGAACACTTAAAAAAATAGTTGTTGACCATTAATACTACTTCTTCTGAAAATTGTTTATTCAGTTTGGTGGCCCATTTGTTGATTGGTAATTTTATCTCCTTGGTATTTAATGTTACAGTTCTTTGTGTATTCTAGATATTAGCCCCTTGTCTGATGATCAGCTGATAAAAGTCTTCTCCCATTCTGTGGGCTGCCCATGTGCTCTGCTGTTAGTTTCCCTCCTTTGCTGTGCAGAAATTTTAGATTTCATATAGTCCCCTCTGCTGATATTTGGGGTGGTAATTCCTGTGCTATTGATGTCTGTTCATAAAGTTCTTGCCTATCATAATGTCCTGAAGAGTGTTCCCTATATTTTCATCCAGGAGTTTCAGGTTTTAAATGAAGGTCTTTGAGCCATTTCTAATTGATTTAATTAAAAAAATATATTTTATTTATTGTTGTTTTAACAGAACATAGGGTAGGGGTTTATTTACAGAAGAGTGGGCGCCCCCCACATTTACTGCTGTGCCATAAAGTCCACACTCAAATACAGATCCTGTGACCTCCCCACAGCCCCACAAAATGGCGAGAGAGCTGCCTCTTGGTATTCTCAACTTATATATCTTAGCCCCTCCCCCCCATGCAGCGAAGGTCAACTGATTGGGTGGGAGGGGTAACAGACTCCCCCATTGACTCTTTGAGGAGCATGGGAAGGAGGTGCGACTATAGTTTGCTGACATAGTAGTCAGAGGGTAACACTCCACCCCTTCCTCCAGCTCTTACATTCTTTCTTCCAACCTCTTCTGCAAAAGTCCCTGAGCCTTGGAGGGGGTGATATGTGTGGGATGATCTTCCTCCCGCCGTGGCAAGACACTGAACTTTCAAGTCTCTGCATCTCTGTTTTCCGTGTGTATGAGTGTATTACCTACACGTATGTAAGTGCACCCTTGTCAGGCAATGCCCATGAAGGTCAGAAGAAGGCATTGGATCCCCTAGAACTGGAGTTACAGATGGTTGTTAGCTGCCATGTGGGTGCTGGGCATTCTTCTCTAGGTAGAAATCCAGTCTTGCCAACACCATGTATTAAATAGGCTATGTTTTTCCAGTATAAGTTTTTGCCTCCTTTTCAAGAATTGGTTGGCATGTGTCAGTCTACTTCTGGGCTCTCTGTTCTGCTCCATCGACCCACTTGTCTGTTTTTATGCCAGGACCAAGATGTCTTTCTATCACTCTAGTATAATTTGAGGTTGATATTGTGATGCCTCAAGCTATGTTCTTACCCCATAGAATTGCTTTGACTACTGGTGGCCTTTTATAGTTCCATATACATTCTTGGATTGTTTTTATTTTTTCTAGGTCTGTGAAATATGACAGTGGATTTTGGTAGGTATTCCATTAAATCTGTAGCTTAGATTTGGTGGTAGAGCTGTGTTCACAATTTACTGCCAATCCAAGAGCACAAAAGGCCTTTCTGTCATTTAGGATCTTCTTTGAGTTCCTTTTTCAGTGTCTTGACATTTTCATTGTAGTGATCTCTGTCTTCTTTGGTTAGATGTGTTCTTTGGTTAGATGTGTTTGGTTAGATGGGTATTTTAAATGGGGTGTTTTTTTCCCAATTTCTTTCTCTAGGAGTATATTTTTGGTATATGAAAAGGCTACTGTTTTTAGTTGATTTTGTATACTACAACTTTACTGTAAGTGTTTATTAGGTCTAGGAGTTTTCAACCAGATTCTATAGGGTCTTTTTGATATAGAATCATGTAACCTGCAAATAAGTCTAGTTTGGCCTCTTCCTCTTCTATTTCTATCCTTTTATGGCTCTCTCTTGTCCCATTACTTTATCTAAGACTTTGAGCACTATATTAAGTAAGAGAGGGGAGAGTGGGCATCCTTGTCTTGTTCCTGATTTTACGGAAACATGTTCACTGTGCCTTCCTGTGATATATATTGGCTCTGGGTTTCTTGTACATAGCCTTTGATATTTTGAGGTATGCTCCATTGATTCTTAATCTCTCCAAAATGTTTATCATGAAGGCCCGCTGAATTTTGTCAAATGCCTCTTCAGTATCGGGATGACTATGTGGTTTCCGTTCTCTAGAGTGTTCATCTTGTATTTTTCATTTGCTGATTTATGTATGACAAAGCACCCTTGACCTTCTGGGACAAAGCGCACTTTGCTGTAAGGTGTGATCTGCGTAATGTGTTCTTGAATTGTTGAGAATATTTGCGTCTGTCTTCATCAGAGGACTTGGTCTGTCCTTTTCTCTTATTTTGTCGTATCTTTACTTGGCTTTGCTGTCACTTACCTAGCTGGCTGTCCCACTGTGTGAGTGTGCATGTGAACCTGGTTGGGCCCCTTTCCCACCCCAGATTTTATCATTTGGGCACAGCTGTCAGCAGCTACTTTAGTCTTAAGAGTTCTCAGAGAGCATGGGCTCGGGTGAGTCCTTGTTTGCTTTCTATTGCTGTCATAAAACACCAAAAGCAACTTGGAGAGGAAGGGGTTTGTGGCATCCTGTGCTTCCGGTGACAGTCTGTCTTTGGCCTGCGCTCTCTCACATCCCATAACAATCAAGAAAATGCCTCAGCGATGCACCCACGGGCCAATCTTATACCCACTGAGGGAATTCCCCAGTTAGTCTGTCAGTTGGACCACCGAAGCCAACCATGGCAGTGCATGTCCAGGAAGTTTCCAAGAGACAGCTCTGATACCTGGCTGCTCGTTCTAGATATGGTTGAAAAGATGGGGCTGTGTGGTCCCTGGAGAAGCCTATCCCTACTGGCCCCCAACTCTACCCACTTCTCAGTGCTCATAGTCATGATGAGCTATAGGGGACATCCTGCCAGAGACCCAAGAGAGGCTGCTCCTGCCTAATGCTGCTTCTGTGATTGGAGGGGACTGGAGTATCACTAAATACTACCACATTCATTCGCACAGGATGCCCGTCATGTGCTGCCGTCATGACTTGGGCAAGTCCTACTCTTGGATTAGAATAGTGATAATGGTGTAATGTCTTGTTTCACACCTCTTTCAACGATTGACCTGAGTCTTTGGAAGGGCATATATGGCTTTGGGACCCTGTTCAGTTATCAACATATTATATGTCTGTGTAGACTAGGAGCTGGGCCCCAGTCTCCATAGATGGGAACAGATTGATGCCTCCCTTGGGGTGACAGTCAGTTTGTAAATAGCACTCCCTGGTTCCAGGTGTCTATCAGACATGCGTCCCAAGTGTACCACCTCCTAGTGAACTAACTGCTCGTGCCTGTCTCTGTTCTCTGGTGACTCTCCAGGGGACCTGTTCAAAGTTTTACTGATACAAATTGCTCAGTTATTAAAATCAATCATTTTAAGTGGTCCACATTTTAATTTAGATCAACATTGTTTTTTAATGTTTATTTAGAAACAGTATTAATACTCTTTAAGGGCAAATTTGAAGCCATTTCTACTTAGCAAGTATTGTATACTAGTTAACCTTGGATTTGAGAGCCTTGTATTTGTGATGATGGATTGAGTGTCTTTGTCCTGACTGGGTTAGGGATTGGGCATCTGTTGAAAGGTGGATTGTCTAGCATCAACAACGGGCTAGTTTCTTTGCATTTTAGATTTGCCTTTTCCAGTTTACCTGGTTTGTTCATCCAGTCCTAGAGAGCTTCATTCTCAAATGATGAAACACAAGATGTGGACTGAGTCGTTTGCAAGTATTTACCTCCAAGTATTCTGAATTTGGATCCTCTTTATTCCCAGACTCCAGAACCCAGATTGGACAGAGCCATCATTGGACATTACGTTTTCCACATTGTGTTTTGATCCACTGCAAGGATTTTGACGTTTTGCAGATGAATTGTGATTAGATGAACGGCAACTCTGTAGTCCTGGTGACAGTCACCCTGAGGCACAACCGCAGAACCATTTTTATGCCTCTCATTAGTGTGTGTTCTTGATGGCTCTGTCTTCTAACCAGTGGCCCCTTTTGGGCAGATTCGGCAGTTTACCAGAGCTCCAGCTGCCTGTTCAGCACCACTGCTGAGTGCTGGTCGGTGAGATGTGAAAGATGTGAAATGGGTGTAAGAGTGTGGAGTGTGGCCATCTGATGTCTGGCAGAGTCTCGGGAGGAAGAGGCAGGATGATGGGGAGCTGTAGGTCATCCTGGCTGTGGAGTGAGACCTTATGCAGAAAAGTAATTTATGACAATATGGCTTGAATACCACATATTTACTTAAAATTGTAAAAATTCAGTATTTTAGTGTATTTTCCAAGTTTGACCACCATACCATCTGATTTTGGAATTTTTCATCATTGCAAAAGAAACTGAAACTCTGTACCCTGTTCCCCTCCACCTAGACCCTGCACACGTACCTAGTTCCTGTCTATAGCTTTTCTTTTTCTAGGTATTTCATTATTTGCAAGCAACTACTGCTGGACTGGTTCCTTCCACTGAGCACAGTGTTTCCAAGGTTAAGCAGTGGGGAATACCGGAATGTGGTTTCACATGTGGACTAATGTTCCATGTGTGGAACGCGCACATGGCACTGTGTTTGTCTGTTCAGTAGCTGTGGACATTTTGGCTGCACCCACGACTGCGTTGTGGTGAATGAGTCTAGATTGAGCACTCTGTGCTTGTTTTTGTGTGGATGTATAGTTTCATTCCTACTGGGTAGAAGCCCAGATTGGAGCTGCTGGATAACAGGGCAATGCTGTGTAAGGAACTGTCAGATTGTTTTCCAAAGTCGGGGTGCCGTTTCACATCATCACCGGCAGGAGTGGGTCCCTCCCCTCCCCTTTCCCCACTAACAGGGTCTCACACTGTAACTTAGATTAACCTCAAATTTACGGGTTTTTTTGTTTGTTTGTTTCTTTTTTGAGCCCTAGCTGACCTGGAATTTGGTATGTAGACCAGGCTGGCCTTGAGCTCACAGGGATCCACCTGCCTCCTGAGCGCATGGGTTAAAGTCATATACCATCATGTCTGGCTCAAGTTCAGTCTTGTAGTCCAAGCTAGCCTCCAACTCCTGGCAGCCCTTCTGTCTTAGCCTCCCGAGTGCTGGAGTTACAGGTGTGTGCCACTGTGCTTAGCTGAGTGTGATCTCACACTTTCTTGCCAGTAATTGTTATTACATATGCCTTTTTGATTATAGACATTCTAAATACTGAAGGGAAAATTTCAAAACAATATTTAAAATTTATGAATTGACAAATTTGTAACAGACACCCTTCTGTGGAGAGCCTTCGCAGACCAAGAGGCAAACACTTCATGCCACCAAAGCCGTCCAGCTCCAGAAGCTGCACATTGGCTTGAGCCCCTTTGTCAGGCTGTCCTCGCTCCTGGGAACCTGGTTCTTGGTGATTGTGACAACCCTTCGAAGTCAGTCCTCTGCTTTCTAATTCTCCCAGTAGACGCCAGAGTGCTCTCAGATACTAGTGTGTCCTCAGCCATCTTGCTTGGAGTTCTTCAGTGGGTGCCCACTTCCTCTTATGAGGAGAGCCTTAAACTCCAGGTGGTGTATCACACACACCATCCGTCTTGTCCACATGGTCCTTCCCATCAGGCCTTCTCTCATGCCTGTGGTCCTCTTTTGAATAAAGAGTCACTTCTTCCTTCCCCAGTAATCATCCATGGTGCTATGCTTGCTGCGTGCCAGTGCACACGGGTCTTTTCCCCTCTTAAGATCTGAGTTCTTTCTGAGTCTTTGAGCTCAGACTCTTCCCAAGGGACCTTTAGGATACATCTTAACAGGGTCCGCCAATGTTTTTCTCTACCTGTTGCTTATTTAAGACAGTATCTCCCTACATAGTCCAGACTGGCCTCCAGTTGGTAATCCTCCTGCCTCAGCCTCCCAACTGCTGGGATTACAGAATTACGTCATCAAGCCCAGCTCAAGTCCTCTAACTTATTTTTTTTCCATTTTTATTTTCTTTTGTTTAGTCTCGTTCATCTGTTTTTACATATAAATCTTCACATAAGAACACTTCTACAAAGTGTTCTAGAATTTTGGTTGGAAGTGCTTTATTTTTTTTTAATTAAAATGTTATTTTTATTTTATGTGTACGAGTATATTGCCTACATGTATGTAAGTGCACCTGTGTTGTGCAGTGCCCACAGAGGTCAGAAGAGAGTGTTGGATCCCTCGGAAATGGAGTTATGGACAGTTGTTAGCCCACATGTGAGTGCTGGGAATTGAACCTGGATCCTCTTTAAGAGCAACTGGTGCTCTTAACTGCTGAGCCATCTCTCCAGCTCCCATGATTGGGAGTGTTTTAAATCCATAGATTTAATGTCTGAAGAATTGGTAAGTATATTGTGTCTTCCAATCTGTTGTATAATTTTTTATCATACAGATTTTAAACAATTAGATGAAGGGTATTTTTTAAATTATTTATTTAATAACCACATACTTAGGAGAAGCAATTCATTACAACAGCATTGACATATTCAATAACAATTTTCTGAGCTAAGATGCATCTCTTTCAAAACTGGCTGTAAATTTTTAGGTTTACACTTGAATTATTACAGTTATACAATATTGTACTCAGTGTAAACCCTATAAGACATAAAATTAAATGAGGTTTTAACCTTTAAAGAAGATCTCCATTTCATTATTAAAATACACAGTTTCATACAGAAAAATTAATTTTTAATGCAATTGACATTAAGATATTTGCACATGTGTTTCTAATCTCTATATATCTGATTATTACTAGTCACAGTCGGTTACTTTCTGAGCTCCTTGGCATCTGAGCATGGATATAAAGTCATCAGGTAGATTTCAATGGTAATGTTTTTCACCTCTACTTATTATTAAGGAGCAAATTTTTATGCTTTGAAGAATTATTATTTTTTAAGCATTTAAAAAAATTTAATAAGTACATGAGCAGAGGAAGGACTTCACTACAGCTTTAACATACTCAGTAACACACTCCAGAGCAAGAGTGCATCTCTTTCACAAGTGGCTGTAAGTTTCTAGGTTCACAGTTGAATTAATACAG
>NW_008353937.1:2417728-2417991 GCF_000622305.1 Nannospalax galili
ATTTGTGTGTGTGTGTGTGTGTGTGTGTGTATCACACAGAACATCCCAAACCATCTTATTCAACTATACACCCACTCCACAGATGGCACCCTCCCATAGCCTCCCTCTCCCCACTAGAACCCTTGTACTCTGATATCCCTGCTACCGTCTGCTGAGTTGTTGGCACCCCAGCCAATCCCCACTACTTGTCCTTCTGGTGAATCTAGTCAGCCTATCTAGAGGTCTTTGTTTTAGGAGGGTCAGCTGTTCCTCATCCAGTGGTA
>NW_008353937.1:2418329-2419206 GCF_000622305.1 Nannospalax galili
CTGTTCCTCAGGAGTCACATGGGCTTGGGAGGAGCCCCTGGCTCCTTTCTTTTACCAGTTCCATCTATATGAAGATAAGTCAGAGGTCCTGCTTGACCATGGTTGGCTTCGCTTGGAAGCATGGAGGAAATGATTCCTCTGTGTTGACCCTTCTCTTTGTAGACTGGACACTGCTTCAAGTCCATGTTGTGGGGTCTCCACGGCTTCCTTGATCAAGAGGACAGATGACTCATCACAGTTACAGGACATTTTGAGAGATGCTTATAGTCCCCTGGAACCAGTCAACCTAGGAGGGCAAGGAGCAAAAACTGTCCTTTATGTCCCTCTGATCAAATTAGGATAGGCCTCAAAGTATGTCTGTTAAACATCAAAGAAGGTTAGTTCCACCAGTCTGGTACTTTGAATTAGTGTGCGAATGTAGATAAATCTTGGGCAGAGACCAATTGTTCTCAGATAAAACTTGTCTAGACATATATTTCTTGATCTGCTATGTATAATCTGTCAGTAGGTTGTAGGAGTAATATGGTTCCCTCTGGTTTTCAAAACTAGCTAGGCACTATCTCTTGCATTGTCTCACCGCTCCATCATGGTTTTCCCACTTAAGGTGCCCCCATTTTTCCCTGTCTCCCTTAATAATACCCTTCTTCTATGGTCCTACCTCTCTTGAGCTCCTTCTTTCCCTTTGTCCCCTAGGTTCCTTGTATAACCCTCCCTCCCCCTCCCTTAAACTAACCCAGTTTTTATCCATATGTTCTTTATTAACACCTGTTTCCTCCTGTTCTTCTCTTTCGGGTTCTTTTCTTTTCCTTTATCTCCCTGGTTCCTTTCCATTATCCTGGTTCCTGTAGTTATGTCTGGATACATACTCACTTATAAG
>NW_008353937.1:2420972-2423547 GCF_000622305.1 Nannospalax galili
TAAGTAGAAAGTGTATTCTTTGGTGCTTGGGTGGAATATTCGAAAGATGTCTGTTAGGTCCATTTGATGTATGGTATCATTTAATCCAGACCTCTCTCTGTTTATTCTTTTCCCTGTTAACCAATCTAATGGAGACAGTGGGATACTGAAGTCCCCTACTATTAATGAGGTGGAATTAATCTGGGTGTTTTAGTCCTCTAGTATTGTTTTTATGAAGTTGGGTGCACCAGAGTTTGGTGAATACATGCTCATGATTGTAATATCTTCTTGGTTTACTGTTCCTTTGATTAGAATGAAATGGCTCCACCCATGCCTCTTTTGGCCACCTTCCTCTTTGATAGCATTGTGTCAGCCACATGTCAGTCATGTGTTTCCAAATTAAGCTCTGGTATGTGGGGGAAAGGCCATCAAGCTTGAGCATTGAGCCCCAGCCTAGACTACATAGAGAGACCCTGTCTCAAAACAAAAAAGAACTAAGGAAAGCTAGGCATCGCGGCAACCATCTGCAAATACCAACACTTGGGAGACTGAGTTAAGAGGATTGCTGTGAGTTGAGGCCATCCTGGGCTACAGTGTGAGTTCTAGATTAGCCTGGGCTATAGAGAGACCTTGTTCAGAAAGCAAAACAAACAAAAGGAAACAAAGGAAAGACAGGCAGGCAAGGAACATAGTAGCACCCAAGCCTGTGGCAGATCTCAAGGACTCGGGAAAAGTGGAAGCAGAAGAAAAATGCTAGTTCCTTTAGTTAAAACACTGGTCCATAGGGCTGGAGAGATGGATCAGTGGTTAAAAGTGCTTACTACCCTTGAGCATGCAAATACCATTCCAATACCCATAAAGGGCAGCTCACAACCACGTTGTCTCTTTATTCGGTACGTGTAGTGTTTTTACTATGATGTGCCATGGAGAGTTTCTTTTCTGTTCCTGTCTGTTTGGTGTTCTATATGCTTCTTGTATTTGTATAGGCATGTCTTCTTTAATTTGGGGAAATTTTCTTCTACGATTCTGTTGAAGATCTGTTCCATTCCATTATCTCAGGATTCTTCTCCTTCCTGTATGCCTTTGATTCATAAGTTTGGTCTTTTTATGGTGTCACACAATTCCTGCATATTCCATTCTTGTGATTTCTTAAATTTTTCATAATCTTTGCTTGAGTGGTCTAGTTCGTCCACTTTATCTTCCAGTCTTGATACTCTGTTTTCCATTTCGTTCATCCTATTGGTGAGGATTTCTCCTGTCGTTTCTAATTGGCTTACAGAGTGTTTCACTTACTTCTTCATTTCAGCCTGAGTAGTCTTAAATATTTTTCTTCTCTGAATTCATTCGGAAGTTTATCCCTATCTTCCTTCAGTTCTTTGATTTCTATTTTTGTGTGTTCTTTAAATTCATTGAATTCTTTTATCATGTTTATAATTGTTACTTTGAGTTCCATGGCATGCATTATCTCTAGGTCGTTCTCATTGCACTCCTCTAGAGGACTATTGGTATTTGGTGGGTATATGTTATTCTTTCATGTTATTATTTTTTCTCTGTGATTTTGAAATGTGAATTTCTTTTGTAGTTTCTGATGCTTGTGTGAGACTTAAGCCTTCAAGTTTAGATCTGCTTCTTTTTGAAAACTTTATGTGTCTTTGTGGTTTACTTTTTGGGCATGAAAAGCTGGTTCCTCTAAGCTTCCGGTTCTCTCTTTTGATTTTATATTGGGGTGGCCAGATTGCTTGTGTCTTCAGGAGTTCCCACAGAGGCCCAAGTCAGATGAGGATCAGATGCTCTCAGGCTTTCTCCTAAAGTCTGGATCCCTCCAGGAAAGATTTTGGCCTCAGGAATTTGAGGGTTGGACTCCCCTGGGAGCTGGGCCCAGGAAAGATGCTGGTCTAGGGCAGCTGGTGGCTGTGCCACCCAGAGATGCAAAGGGAGATGGGGGTCAGAAGCAGCCCCAGGGGCTCCTTGGGACTGCACTGAGGAGCTGTGTTGGTCTGGTTTCAAAGGATCAGGAAGAGGAAAGGTCAGCCCTGGAGTCCAGGAAAGAGGCTGGGGGGTTGTGCAGACCCAGGGAGGGAGAGGTAGGTGAGGGTGGGGCCAGGCCCCAAGTGCTCCGGGGGACTGGAGAAGGAACTGGGTTGGTCTGGATGCACAGGATCAGGAAGCAGTGGTTGTTCCCCAGGTGTCTGGAGCGCCAAGAGAAGGAATGGGACAGGACCCAGGCTAGGAGGAGAGACTGGCAGGGGAGATGGGAGGGTGAGTGAGGCTGGGGGAGTCAAGGCGCGGAGGGTGGCGACAGACTTACCCTGGAGAGAGGCCTCAGGTTCAGAGAGAGCGACGAAGGGTTTTTTTTACTGTTACTAGTTTGTTGAGTTTTCTTTAATCACAAATTGAATTTTCAGTTTGCTAGAAGCTTTTTCTGCATCAAAATATTTGAGGGGTATTTTTCTGTGCTCATGAAGTGAACTTATGATTGCTTTTATCTGCATCTATGGGAGTAGACAGCACCAGTCACATAAAGTGTTTGCAAAAAGTTTTCTTTCTCTTTTGTTTTCTGGAAGAAAATTGCATGGAATTTTTATTATTATTATTA
>NW_008353937.1:2423693-2465167 GCF_000622305.1 Nannospalax galili
GTTCAAGCTGCTCTTGTTTTGTGAGTGCGTTGCATCCAGCCTGTCACACTGATGTGCTGGGACTCTGGCCTGTCTCAGCACCGCCCCCCCCCCCCCCCCCTTGGAAAGCCGCATTCCTTTTAAATTCATGATCTTGGGCCTTTGTGAGATTTCTCCTTTTCCTTTTGTCACTGTGATGAAAAGTTTATTGTGAACTTCTATTGACCCCCTTGAAAAACCGGGGTTTGAAAATGGCTTTTTCTGCTTTTCTGGCTTTGCTTTCCTTTATTTCTCCTCATCTCCTTTCAGTGTCTGATACGAGTGTTTGATCTTTTGGTGTCGTTGTTGTTTTCCGAGGTGGAAGTTGTTTGATCTGAAATCTTTTTTCTCCCCAAATGCAGTCATTCAACGCTGTCCATTTCTCCTCTAAATTCTGCTTTAGCTCCGTTCCTGTAAGTTTTGGCTTTTACCAATTCCAAGATACTCTAATTTCTGTTTCTTTGCCTGGAGGGTAATTTGAAGTGTGTTCATTTGTTTTCTGGTGTTTGCAGTGCTCCGTTCATCATCTGCCACTGACTTCTAGGTTAGTCGTGTTTCAGCTGGAAACACTTTGTGTCCTTTCTGTCATTTTAAAAATTTGTCAGAAGTTACCTCATTAGCACAGCAGGTAGTGTGGCAGTCTTAGAAAACTTGTCAGGGACTTTTTTCCTGTCCTAGTGTGTATTACTGTGTGCTAGTGTGTGTTCTACAAGTGTGGGGTGGGGTTTTCACTAAGCATCAACCACATAGGGGATTGCTCATGTCTCCCAGACCCTGTTGCTTTTGGGTCTGCTTGTCCTAGGAGTTTCCAAGAGTCCTCTCCATCCCTTATTATGCGTTTGTCCATTTATCCTTTCGGTCTCTGCCCTTCATGACTTTGAAGCTTGGTGTGCCTACACATCAAGCCTTACTGTGCATTCTTGGTGGATTCAGTAACGCCCCTCTTCATCACCACTAAACTGTCCCTGCTCTCACGTGGCCTCTGCTATACTCTGCTTTTAATACCATGATCATCCTAAGCTCTCGTTAGCTAGGTACTTGGCACATGCCAGTTTTCTCGGTAATGTCATTGCCCTTTCTTCTGAAGGTCTTTCTGGAACGTTTCTCTCAGAGAGGCCAGGCTTGTGACTGGCTTCATCTGAGAAGGCCTTCCTGCACCTTTGTTCCTGAAGGATGCTCTCCCTGGATGCAGACGGGGTTCAGCCCACCCCGCGTCATGTTGCCCACGCTTCACCCCTTACTTCACACTTCTGTTTCTGATGACAGCGCTTCAGACTTTTTATGTTGCTGTTTCCTTTGTGTCGAGCTGTCATTTGCCCAGTCGCAGCCTCTGGATTTACTTTTCTTCTTATCTCTCTATAACATGATATTTCCAGGTAAATATGTCTTTACCTTTGGATTGTTTTGAATATGTCCAGCTTCCAGAATCCATTCAATGTCTTCTTTCTGAATTTACAATACAATTTTCAGGTTTTATCATCTTTCCCTTCCCCTAACCATAGGACTATATTTTCCAATCTTTTTTTTCTCTTTTTTTCCCCACTGATGATTTATTATCTTTCATTTTAGATGTTTTACTTCCTTTGTGGGCTCCGAACATTGAGTGACTTCTCTCCCTTTGTTAAGAGTTTGGGGAATTTTTTTTTTTCTTTCACAGTGCGGAATATGGTCATAGGTAAACGAGATGGCATGTGAGGATGCTGGTGTGGTGGGTGGTGGGTCCTCTTCCCGCCCCTCAGATCCAGGTGGCTCTTTTCTCCCGCCCTTACAGCTCTTCCGATGAGCTGCCGCTGGGTCACCGTCCAGTCCAGTACGCCCTTTTCTGGCATTTCGTGCTGACTCCTCCTGTCTCCTGAGCGTCTCATTGGTCTCCTTCCTGGGCTGTGCTTGGTGTCTTCCCGTCAGACAGTCATCTTACGGTCCCCTCCTGGTTTGTCTTTCCCCTGGAGTCGATGTTTTCCTCTGCTGATATGTTTTCTGTCATCTTCTAGATATTTTCATTTGCTGTTGTGCACTGGGTCCTCAGGAAGATGTTGTTGCTTTGATTTTAGAAGGTAGTCTAGGGGCTGGAGAGGTGGCTCAGCGATTAAGAACACTGGCTGCTCTTGCAGAGGACCTGGGTTCAAGTCCCAGCACCCATAACTCCAGTTCCAGGGGGATCTGATGCTCTCTTCTGACTTCCATGGGCATTGCACAACACAGATGTACTTACATACATGGAGACAAAACATTCATACACCTAAAATAAAAATAATAAAATATTTCGGAAGGTGGCCTACAAGGTCTTCTGGGTTTGGGCACTTCCCCGAGTGCCTTCTGAGGATCCCACTGCTATCCACTTTCAAAGCGTTATGGTACTCTCCGGATCTGCCTCTGCTCTGGGCTGTAACTGAGGCCTCTAGTCTGTGGCCATCTGAACTGACTCCCTGTGCTGCACCCTGGTTGGCACCTCACTGTCGGACTGGGCTCTTAATCTTCCTCCAAAATCTTCCTCCTGTGTGTGCCTGCTGCAAACCCAGGTTTGGATTTCCTGTCTGTGTGTCTCCTAACTGGCCAGAGGCACAGAGGGCAAGGGGAAAATGTTGGTGCTGGCACTGTAGTTCTTGGGTCAGGGAGTGGTGTGTTTCTGTGCAGGCTGGTGCCACGATGCTCGGCTCACAGCACTGCCCAGAGGCTGGACCGCAGAAGGGGACAGAAGAGACCGCAAATGTGGTTTTCTGAGATGGCAAATGTGGTTCTCCTCCACCCTGCAGCATTGGTGGGGCTAGGAGGGAGGGTTCTGCAACTCTTTCTGTGTCTCTGGTGCTCACTTGTGAGTTCCCAATGCAGCTTGGGGATGCCCAGTGTAACATTCCAAGCTCCAAGCTGCTTTCTGGGTCAGATCAGAGCAGTGTAGGGAAATAGAACCAGCTCCCTCTTCCAGACTTTGGTTTCTGGGATCCTGGTCTGATTTGTCTTCTAGGGTTTAAAACTTTTTGAGTCTTTGACTTCATTCTTTCTAGCTCTGACTTAGAGATGGGATCCAGTCACGAGCGATAGACACACTGGATTGTGCTCCCTCCATCTTTTCCAGAATTGGAACTCTTTGTTTACCCTCCACATAAACCAAGTCATGCCAGTCATCGGCTTCCGACTCTCAAAATAGCTTCCATCATGCTTAGAATAAAATCAGTATTTTCTTCTGACCTTTCCTCGGTCATTAATCTCCTGCCAATCCCTCCTTGGCCTGTTCTGATCCATAATCACACCGAGCCTGAAGATTTTCACGCTGATTGCTGATTCTCCTTGGAAAGCTCTCCTCCAAGGCCTTCACAAGATTGCTTCGTTGACATCTGAGTCCAGTATAAAACATCATTTCTTCACGGAGACCCTCCTTTGCTGTCGAATCCAAAGTGACTTCTTAATTCCTGTTGATGTTTACAGGAAATGCACCTAATTTCTGAAAACTATTTGTGTTATAGGCGCCTCATGCCCTGTCATGCACTGTAGCCTACTTTTCACGCTAGCTGTTGCTATAGCAACCGGATTTATGCAGGTGTAACCAGAGAGTACCTTGCTTCAGCAATGTTCAGCATCTCTTGCTTTCTGGAACACTTTAAATGCCTCACCAAGGCTGCAGGACTGGGTGGCTCTGGGTCCCAGCTGTACAGTATACACGAGGTCTGAGACCTGACCGTTTGGGGGAAAGCTTGCCCTAAGGCAAGAGTTGGTGGGGGAAATGATCCTGTCTACTGTGACTTAGGTGCTCTGTCCTGAAGCAAGGTTCCTGCAGTGTCGCAGGAGGACCCTGAAACTGAAGCCCCAACTGTAGCAGGCTGACCCCCTGGATAACTCACCCAGTGAAGCCTGCTGTGACTCTGCCTCCCACCCTCTCCCACTCCGCATTTTCCTGTCTTCTGAGCCTCAGCAACCTTGAAGCGCTTTCCTCAGGCTCCGTCCTTTGGGGGTTGGGGAACCCCAGGATAAGACAACATTCTAAATGACTTGTAAATGCTTCTAAAACATTTCACCCATTAGAAACTAAAAACGAGGGGATATTGGTCTGTCTACCTTGCAGATTGGTCCAGTTCTCAATTTCCCTCTATTGTATTTGTCTCTGCCTTCAAATTTCAAGACAGGAAGGCTGTGAGAGCTCCAGGTACTCCTTCAAATCATTTCTGCTCCTCACTGTGAACGACACTAACACCAGTTAATGTTTATAGACAATATGGAGTCTTTTTTTCAACCTTAAAATTGTGGCTGTGCATGCACAGTGTGTGTGGTATCTCCAACAACTCACTTGTCTGACATTCACACAGGCTGTACCTGTGATAAGGCAATTGTTCCTGTGAGTTCATTTCCCCCTCTGCACAGGTTTCGACCCGCACAGCCATCCTGTTTTATCTGCTTTCCCATCACACACCTCCACGTGGAAGTGTTAGGCCCAAGCATGCTCACGTGGAACGTGACAAGGCAACCCTAACTCCCTCTCCCAAGGAGTCGCACCAGTTATTTTGTATCCCGTGTCTTATCGGTGTACATCTTGGCAAACACTGGGTCCTGGAGCCCTTTTTAAATGATTCAATTAAGCTGAGTAGTGAATAGTATCTGACGTTTGGTTTCTGTTGCTCTGGCTACTGGCTCAATTGAGTCTGTTTAGTGCTGGCTGGGTTTCCTCTAGTCAACTGCTGGTTCCTATGCTTTGCTTCATTTCTTACTGAGCCATTACTTACTGATCTATAGGGATTCTCCGTGAAGTCAGAATTCGAATTCTTCATCAGTTTAATAAAGTGAAAATACCTTTTTACAAGCAGCTTGTCTTGGCCTGGGATCTGAATGTTTTCCATCTATACCAAAGTTCTTAACTTTACTGCAGCCAAGCATATTGTCTCTCATACTCTGTGTGTCCTAGGACTGACTCGAGAACTCTCTTTCAAAAGCTGTTCATTTACTTAATTTTTAAAAATGTTGTAGTACATCTAGGTAGTGTTGTGTGTTTCTGGGCAGTTGTGAACAGATACAGGAAATGGTTGCACAGCAGGAAACTATTTATTGGGTGTACTTTTTGAAGCTCATGGTGTGAGATAGGGATATGGTTTTCTGGGTGAGCAACCATGTGTCCCAGCACTGTTAGTGAGTCTTCCTCCTGATCAGTATAAGCCTCTGGGTCAGACCTCCAGACCGCAGCTCATGGGCCTCAGACCTGCAGACGCAGCTCGTGGGCCTCAGACCTCCAGACGCAGCTCGTGGGCCTCAGACCTGCAAACGCAGCTCGTGGGCCAGCTTCCGAACTATCTTTTTTTATTCCAAGCTTACCTGCCACCGTCCCAGGATGATCATTGTGCTTTGTAAGACTCTTGGTATCTAGCTGGTGAGACCCTTCCCAAAGTTACCCTCTTTATTATTTTGCATGTTCTTAGTCCTTTTTTTACATATAAAATTTAATTTAGCACATCAGATTTTTACCAGAACCAAAATTTTGCTGGAACTTTTAAAAATTAAAGTGCTTCGAGTTCATGTACGTGGGGAATTGGACTCCTCCGACAGCTCCCCGTCTGGGAGCGCTGTGTCTTCGTACTTATTTCTGCTCTCTACTAATTATTCTGTGAGACTTTATAGCAGTCCACACAAACACCTTACGTTTTCTGTCACTTTTTCCTAAGTCTTCTGGGCTATGTGGATGTTGTAAATCTATGTTCTTAAGAATTTCACCTTGTAAATGTTTTTAGTTAATACATAGAAATGTTATCGATTATGTATGGCTTAACCCTTTCTTCTGTAACCCTTTTGAACTTGATTTTGGTTTTATATGAGATCATTTTTTCCCTCTCCATTTCCTGTACCCCTCTCCACTTCCTGTACCCCTCCCAAATGCAATTTGTATGAAAGCAGAGACCCCCCCCAGTCTTTATTCCATTTCTCAGCTGCATACATAGAATGGTACCCGACATGCAGGGGGGACTCACACATCTGTCAGTAAATTTGCAGTTCTGAGCAGAGAAAACGGTGCATGATGGTGCATGCAGGTCCTTCCTCTGCTCCCTGAGGGACTGTGTGCCACCTGGCAGCTATCCCCCCTGCCCCTGCCCAACTTGACTGGAGACTCAAAACCCACCACATTCCTGGCCCTGGGCCTTGCCCCCATCTCTCTTTCCCAAGACAGGGAAGGTAACCTTCCCTCAAAGAATTTATGTGACCTCAGTTCTTCTGGAAAGAGTTCTTAAGCTTCCTTACTCTTCAGAAAGATAGAACCAGAAAACACAAACAAAAGCCAAGAGGTGAACAGAATGAAAAGTAAACTCTGTGTTCCAGCAGAGCACAAAGGAAATCGTCCATAGTGATGTGGAACGATATGGAGTAAATGGTGTTACGGTGGGCACAGAACGCCACCAGTCTGGGCAGGGAATTAACGTATGAGTAACAGATAGAAAACAAAGATCCACCGATATATCATCATGGCGACGTTAGGAACAATCGAAACACCAGCTCAGACGCCCCCACACAGACAGTGACTCACAACAACCAGGGCAGAGAGACACTGTATCCACGCTGCTTTCCTGCACGGCTTCTCAGACACCGTGCTCTGCCAGTCGAAAGAACATGTATTTGAGTGTCCTATTCCAGGCTTTAAAAAGTGGCTTCAATCCCCACTCCCATAAAAGGTTTAGGAGTTCCCATTTCTGATCAAAGATTTTTGTTGTCATTAAAGATTTCATGAAGTTAGACAAAGGCAGCTCTTCGTTCCTGGAAAGCCCTTTTCCTGGGAGCTGAGGGAAGAGACTGCTTGTAGGCAGCTGTCAGAACTAATGAGTATGAGCCAAGTGCCAGACCTCTTTGTAAGACACCCCTATCCCCGAGTCCCAGAATCAACCAACATGAAGCTGTCGTCCAAAGACCCATGGCACCACCAGAGTGGTGACACTGTGCTTCACCTCCTTCTCTTGAGACATGCCACATGTGGAAAGATTGTTCTTTTAGATGCCCCCTGGCCTCTGGGCAGTGTCTATATCCGTGTGTGTGTGTGTGTGTGTGTGTGTGCGCGCGCGCACACGCACCTTGGACATGCTCCTGCTTCCCTCTGTGTCTGAATTCCCTTCTCTCAAAGGAGCAGAGGACAGGTGACAAATGGAACCCAAGTATGCACCTGCTGTGAGGACAAGGCAGCTTGAGCTCCAGGTCTGGATTTGTGGTCACCACCCCAGCAGGATGGTCCTCTCCTGAGCCTCCTCTCCACATGCCCTATCTCTGGGCAAGTGCAGGGGACAGGGTTACCTCCCATCCCCATTCCTTTGGCAAAGCCCTGCTTCCCACCTGGGGACACACTGGAGAAGTCAGGTGCCCTCTGGAAGGGCTTGCTTTGATGCCACATGGCACTGGTGATGACCCGGAGTGTAGTTCTCTGCCCCCCACCCCCAGACAAGCCATTCATCTCCTTTTCCAAGGATGGCTCTGCCGCCCCGGTGCTGCTCCTGCTCTGCTCCTGCGATGGCTATCCCGGCACTCATTGGTTCCCCATCATGTGCTCACCGTGACACTTGAAATTTGGAAGACTGTGTTAGTTTTGGGCAAGCATTCAACTGTAATGGAAACCTGATAAGCAGTGCCTAACACAAACGAAGCATGGCCTGTTGCCTTTTAAAAACCATTTCAGCCATGGAGCTAATAAGTCTAGAGGGAGGAGGCAGTGGGCTACCACTGCCCTGCCTGGTTTTCCGGTTCCTTCTGGCCCCAGCTCTGCCAACTGCAGCCCATGGTTTTGTTCTTGTCTCTGAACCATTGGTCACTAACCTTCAAGGCATCCAGTTCCTTCCCAAGGACAAAGGCATGAAACCAGGGAGGCTGAAGGGCAGAATCCTCCCCTCAGGGCTCTGGCATCTGGGGTAGGAAGGCTCTGAAACCCCAGAGCTCGTGGGCTGGGACTCTGTCACTGGGGGCATCCCTTGCTGTGGGGAGTACTTGGAAGTTGAGAACTTCAATTCTGAACTTTGCTTCCCTAATCGTGGCAAGCAAAGAGGGGTGGGGGAGGCTTCACCTGGGTGGTGAGTTAGCCTATGCAGTCTGCCCCAGCTCCAAAGACGAGGAGGATGGAGACACCCTGGGTAAGACACTTACAGAGCAGTCCATACACTTACGGCCCAGGTCTTGTGGTTTTGGTTGTGAGCCTGAACCTTTATCAGTTGCACCATCTCTCCAACCCATGGCCCAGATCTTTACACTCCAGTGCCCAGCCCTGTGCTCACTGCTGGGTAGCTGAAGACATCCTCATTTGGACATAGCTTTTATTGACTGACACTGGATACCATATGTTTAGATGGTCTTTATTGAGTGACACTGTATACCATGTATTTAGATGTTCTTACCTCTACTCCTTCACTTGCTAAGGCTTGGAGAACTGAGCTACCTTCCAAGGTTGTTTGGTTCATAAAGGGCATGGCCAAGTTCCAAGCGTGTGTCCAGAGGCTTTGGCATTTTGATAAATCACACATCTGCACATCTTCAAACAGTGGAAAATTCCTGGAAAGGAGGAAAGGGCAAAGTTGCTCCTCTTCGCTGGAGGAGGGTTCTGAAAGTCTCTGTCTTTCCACACAGCACCCGGCAGTGCCACCTGCTTCTCGACGTCTTCAACTCCACAGAGCACGAGCTGACAGTCTGTGCCAGGAGCAATGCGGAGCTTGTCTTGCATGCCGGAGAGTGCCAGAGGTGAGTGTCCCACAGAGGGGAGCCAGGCTAGGACTGAGAGTGTGGTCTAGGGAGGGCAGAGCTTGGTAGTGATGGGAAGGTGCAGAATCCCTCCCGCAATCCTACTGGGCCTTTCTCCACACTAAGAGGCTGTGCCTCAAGCTCAAATTGTAGACAAATTAGAGATGGAATGATATTTCTTTTTTTTAAAAAAATTGTTATTTTTATTTTACGTGTATGAGTATATTGCCTGTATCTATGTAAGTGTACCTGTCTTGTGCAATGCCCTCAGACGTAGGAAGAGGGCATCGGAGCTTTTGAAATTGGAGTTAGGACAGTTGTTAACTGCCATGTAGAGGTGCTGGAAATTGAACACAGGTCCTCTGCAGGAGCAGCCAGTGCTGTTAACCACAGAACCATCTCTCCAGTCCCTTGTTTCTTATTTTTAATAGCAAAGTCACAAGGCCCTGTGATAACAACACACTAGCTTGCCTGTGTCATAGAGTTTAGAACACTTATTTCTATGTTTTCTCCAGATGTTTCTCTATCTCTGCTTCTGTCTTATTTCAAAGAATAAACTATTTTTCTAAATAGCTGACATGACATTATTGTCAGTGGGAAAATGCAAATCTAAAACCGCAGGAAGAGGCTGCTGTGCCTTCATGTACATTCGTCAGGATGGGGAGATGAAAAACGTGTTGAGCTCCAGGGAGGATGTGAGGTACCTGGAACTCTTATCCTGGCAGGATAGAAAACACTGCAGCCACTGGGGGCAAAGTCCGGCACTTCTTATAAAGCCATATGTGCACTTACCCCGGCCCTGCTATTCCAACCTTAGTTCTTCAGGGAGGAGAGGCAGTCAGGAGAGAGGGCTCAGCAGGTAGAGTGCTTGCCATACAAGCATGAGGCTGGAGTTGACAGATCCTCAGAACCCAGGAAAGGCCAAGTGGGTGTCTGAAGGAGGTTGAGGTGGGATACCCCTCCCACCCCTTCCTGCCTCAGGAAGAGCAGTGGAGAGTGACTGATGAGGGCATCCGATGTCAATTGGGCTGTAACATGCATGAGCACACATGAATGTATATGCCCATACACATGTGGACCACTCCCACGCAAACATACTCATACACACGTACCACATACACATATGCAATAAATAAATAAATAATTAAGGGGCTGGGAAGATGGCTCAGCGGGTAAAGGGCTCATCGTACAGGGACATGATTTGGATCTCCAACACCCACGTAAAAGCCAGGTGTGGTGGTGTGTGCCTGTAATCCCAGAGCCGGTTTGGGGTGGGGCTGTAGAGAGGCTGGAAGATCCCTGGTGCTCACTTCCCAGCCATCTAGCCTGAAACAGCCAAGGTCTAAGTTGAGTGAGAGAACCGGCCTCCAAGTCAAACATGGAGAGTGACGGAGGAGAGGCCCGAAGTTGATCTCTGTCCTCCACACATGCGTGCACAGACCAGTGCGTACATATACACAAACATGGGCACACACACACACAGACACACATGAAAAATAATAGTGAAATGTGAGATTAAGACATGGTCGGGGCTGGAGAGATGGCTCATTGGTTAAGAGCAGTGACTGCTCTTGTGGAGGACCCAGAACACACACGGCATCTAAGAACTGTCTGTAACTCCAGTTCTAGGGACTCCAACTCCCTTTTCTGTCCTCCACAGGCAGTGCATGACACAGGTACATTTATACACATGCAGGCATAACACTCATACATATAAAATAAATTAAGACAATTAAAACATGGTCACCAAAAGAACTACAAAGAATGTCCTTAAGCACCTCTCTTCTTCCTGGAAAACAAAGTCAAAAAACACCACATAGTCCTTGCGCCCTGTAGGGAAGAATGCAAAGGCGTTCAGTAGTATTTTCCCACAGAGGGAGAAGGTACCCCGCAACAGAAAGAGTAAAGTGTTCCAGAGCCTCCTGAGCATGAAAGCTGCCCTCCCCACAGAGCCTGTGCTGTGGTTCTGTTTAAACCAGTCTCTCTAGTGGGAGGACTCTGAAGACCAGTTTCCTCTGGAGAGGTCAGGGCAGGGCTTGACCGTGTTTTCTAGGTGAGCCGCAGTCATGGCAAGTCTGTAGCGGTTTGAGTTACACAAATGTGTATGTCTTTTCAAATTTGGTATAGACTCACCTGAGACTGGAACACTTCATTGACGTATGTCAACTGTACATCAATGAAAACATGGCGAACAGTGTTGGGTGGTGGTTAGGAATACACACGCAGAGGGGTCCGGGAGTGGTGTGTGACCACTGCAACGGTCTCTGACATGCATTGCAAATCCCAGGGATTAATGGGTGGGCTGGGAAGGGCAGAGGGGCAGAGGGGTGGGTAGTGATGGAGCAAACTCACAGCAGTGTTCACGGGATTGTCTTCCAGTGAGCACACTGTTCACTGTAACATCCTTTCCACTTTGTATTTGAAAGTTTTTCATAAGAAAATGTTGGGATAAATAAACCACAGAGAGATGAACTGAGGAGCTCTGTCCCTCCCCATGGCATGCCTTCTTCCCTTCCCTTCTCCTCAGGCTCACTCTTGTGTTGAGGTGATATTGTTGTTCATTCAGGCCTCCACTGTTTCTGTGTGTGTGTGTGTGTGTGTGTGTGTGTGTGTGTGTGTGTGTGCGCGCGCGCGCGCGCAACAGCCAAACATGGTTTGGAACACATTTTTGGATCATATATGTCCCTTTGAAAGTTAAAATAAGCGTTATACTTTGGAGCTAAATCTAAATCCTCTTTCATTTTGAACGCTGTTGATGTTTCATTGTGTAAATACACCACCATCTTCATTTCTCTGCCAATGTGCTCACTGTGTGGCAGCTTTCAGTGTGTTCATACTTACTGTGATTGCTAATGACATATATACATGTATGTTAGGCCCTCAGGCCCCCTTGCAGGGCAGTTTGGGTGATGATTTGGAAACTGGAAACCACCAAGGCTTGGGGACGTTTATGACCTTCCTGTGAGAGGAGCCAGCAACACTCCCAGAATCACCTTGTCCTTGTCCCTGGGATGGGACCTGCCCCCTGGGTGCAGTTATGTGCAGGGCCCCTGTGCTCCTCCTGCTGTGTGAGCAGAGGCTGAGGAAAGGCTGTTTCTTAGCTCCCAGGGAGGTGGCCGGCACTCTAGAGGCCTGGATGCTGCCCGGCGTCATCCCCCTTAATTGTGCAGGGAGCCATCCTCCATCTGTCCTGTCTCTTGGTTTATGTGTTTTGATATAGCCCATGATCTGAGAGAAGATAAATTTGGTCCTCCTATGGCACCAATATAAAACAGTTTTAAGAAATTATAAATCGCTCAGCACATCCCGTGGCGAAGGCTCACATCATTCTTGACAGCACAGGGCTCCGAGATATTAACGACTGAGCCACAAATAATTGCAATTTGTTTTTGTGCTCCGGGTGTCATCTTTATGAAACCTTTTGCTTAGCTTCTCATTTCTGAGTGCTCCTCACTTGCATTTTTTATTCATTCATAAAATATTTATTCAATAAATATTGATACTTTGAGATGTTGCAGTGTGGTAAGTTCTGCACCATGCCTCAGGGATGGCGGGACCCCTGGCCAGCCAAGGCGACAGGGCGGTGGTGGAGCATCCAGCCAGCCGGAGCACCCCCTACCGGTAAGGAGGAGTGCTGTCTTTAAATCCTTTTTCCCTTCTCTGATTCTACCATAAGAGATCAACAGATGCTCAACTGCACTTGTAAAAAAAATTATTATTTTTATTTTCTGTGTATAAGTATATTGCCTGCATGTATGTAAATGTGCCTGTGTCATGCAGTGCTAGTGGAGGTCAGAAGAGGGTCCTGAATTCTCCTGGAACTGGAGCTAAGGATAGTTGTTAGCTGCCATGTGGGTGCTGGGAATTGAACCCGGGTCTTCCACAGGAGCAGCCAGTGCTCTTAATTGCTGTGCCATCTCTCCACCCCCAGCTGCATTTTGCTGAGATGCTTTATTCATTACTTTTCTTGTCATGGTGATGAGGTTCCTGACAAGAAGCTACTTGAGGGAGGAAGGGTTTACTTCGATGTGCAGGGGTCATGTGAGGAAGGTGTGATGGCTTGACGCAGCTGGTCAGCTGTGTCTGCAATCGGGAAGCAGAGAGCAGACAGGAGTGAGCACAGTCTCGAAAATCTTAAGGCCTTCCCTGCGTAACCCACTTCCTCCAGTGAGGTTCTACCTCTGGAAGGTTCCACAACCTTCAAAAGCAGCATCATCATCCAGGGATGAATTGTTCAGAGACATGGGCCCAAGGGAGGCGTTTCATGTTCAGACCACAACAGACACTTTTCTCAGCCAAATACCAATACCAAATCACTGCTCACGAGCTCTGCCTCCAGGGCAGGCACATGATCCAGCCATGTTGTCTACCACCTCATACCCAGTGGGCCCTTCTGTTCCCGCCTGGTCGTGTCCGTGCCCCGCCCCCCCTTCAGAATGGTGTTGCTTGCATACTTCTGTCACTGCGCTTTGATGTTCTCTGAGAAGATAGAGGCTTTCCCTGCAGGTCTCCCCCTCTCCCCAGGTCCTCACAATGGCTGCCCCTGGCAGTTTGTCCGTGGCAGTCAGTCTTTTCTAAGTGGGGTACCTGGAACCCTGCCTGTCCTCAGTTCCAAAGCAGCCGGCACAGGTGTAGGTATTTGTTAAGCAGCACTCTACTTTTAAAGTCAGTTTTCTGTCTTAGTGCCTGACGGTCGCTCAGTCTCACAGAGAGGCTCGTCAAGAATAGGAATTGCCATGTCTCTCGGTTCTGGGTGCTGGAAGTCCAATACCAAAACACCAGCTCAATTAGTAGCTGCTGAGGGCCACGTCCTGGTTTGCAGACAGCTTCTCCCTGTGCCTCATGTTGTGGAAGGAGTGAGGGGGTCTTTCCTGAGCCTCTTTTACAAAGCTCTCTAACATCTCCACCCTCAAGACCTCATCACTTCCCAAAGGCCCTACCTACTCATTTCATCACTCTGGGGGTGAAGAAATTAACATATGAACTGGGTGGGGGACATTTAGTTTCTAGGAGAGTGTGACAGATGAGCAGGTTTTAGCTAGGGCCAGAGGGCAGGGATGCGGGAGGGCAGGCAGGCTGGCTGACCAACATGGTGTGGAGACATGTGTGTATGTGTGTGTCACATACTAATGCAGGGGAAAGCATGTGACTGTTGTTCACGGACTAAGAGCATTTGAGTTTTTAAAAATCAGAAATACCATTCTCCTCTCTACTTCTAGAGATTTCTTTCTAATCTTATAATTGAAAGGAGAACATTTCAGCAACTGGGTGTAGAAAGTACTGTTCCACATTCCTAATCTCCTCTTGGAAAGGTCCTTTGGACGTTGGTGACTCATCCCTGACCCCTCAAGTCTCCGTGACTGCCTGATGCATCCATTCTGCAATTAAGGGCCACCAGTTTACGTTTACCCAGAATGATCTGTGCCACTTGGTCTTTGGTGATTACATTTCTAGGCACCACAGCATCAGTCACGACACCGCCAGCACTGTCCCTAGTCTTGCAGGCTGTATTACCATCCATGTTTATCCGCAGCGTTACACATAGCAGTTCGTCAGGTGGCTCTGTGCTTGTTTTCCCTGTGGGTAAGAGTCAGAACTTGCCTAGGGTCAGGCTGTTGACTGGACCTATGCCTCAGCTGCTGACCACCAGCCACAGGCTCTGTCCACAGTCACTCAGGCAGTGTCCCATAGAACAGATTGCCCCTTCACACCCAGCTTCAAGGGACACCCAGAGACAATAGAAGGTTCTCCTGATGAAGAATTAGCATGATCTTTTCTTTAAAAAGTGTGATGCCACCACAGCAAATAGGCTAGAAAATTAAGATATGGTAATTATTGTGTTTTTTGCTTAATTATCAGACCATTAAAATTAAATTTCACAATAACCCTCATTTATGCATAAACATCTTTATAATTTATGATAATAGATGTTATCTCATTCCATGCTTTAGGATACAGGGTTTTATCCTACTCCCCTCTGTCCTCTGTCTTGCTAGTGTACTCACATAAATCATAGAGTACACAGAGCCCCACAGGCTGTCCACAACTTTTGTCCCTGAGATGTCTCCATACAGATGTTGAGGCTGTAGGCTTTGAGTCCTGTCTCCTGGGGTCACACTGTTGTGTCACCCATTACTGTTTACCCCAGCCTAGAACAGTTCAGAATTCAAATATCTGCCTTTACCCCTCACTCCCTCTCCTTTTCATTTATTTCCTTTAAATGCTCCACAGAACCCATGACTCATGGAAGCGATACCCAACCGTGCGGAGCTTAGCTCCCTTTGAGTTGTTATTGAGCATTGTCTAGACTGTCTGGCTGCTTCTCAATGCTTTGGTACAGTGTTCCCTTCTGGGATCTTTCTGCATTACAGATGAGGTGTTTTTATTTTACTTTCTGTATAACTAATTTTTCAGTTTGAAAGGAGAATGAAAGTCCCCCAGAGAGGACACTTCTAGAAATAAGGGGAGATGTACCTTGCTAGTTCTTAGTCTTCCAGCTGAGCAGAGCCCGAGGCTCTGTTCGCCATAGCGAGTCTTTGCAGAGTGTTGTTACCTGGGCCCCTGCCTAGCACTCCCTCTGCCCCCGCCAAGCTGCTGCCCTGCTAACTGGCAGCTGATGGTTTTGCTGATGGAAACACAGATCCCTCTTGAACGTGGAGTGACCACGGACGGAAATGTTGTAGTTCATTAGGACAAGCAGTGGAATCAGGGGCTCGGTGCTTGGAAAGACATGGCAGTTTGCTGACTGAGATGTGGGAATTCTCTTCTGAGCAGAGGAAACCCAGATGCCGTGGTGGGTCCCCACAATGTGGCCCTCTCTGCAACCCAGGAGTCCTAGCTGGGGTGTTTTCCCTCTGGGCTTTTCTCTCTGTCCTTCCTGAGTGACTTCTCCCATGGAGCTCTTCCTGGAGTCTTTCACATGTGGGAGGTGGGAAGGAGGCTGATGTGTGGATCACCTCTCTGGGGCTCGCCACCATGACAAGCTTGGGAGCCTGGCCCTGTCACAAATAACTCGACCCCTTTGGACAGTGAGTCATTCTGCCTTGTTGAGGTCCCAAGAATGGTTTCATAAAATATCAATACCAAGCCACATCCTACAGATTGTTCTAAATAGCGAAGCTAACCCTTCTTATACACCTTGTAGCATGCCCAATGTGATGCGTGGTGGGGGCTTGGCGAGTGGGAGCTGACAAGGTTGGTTTTCATTACCTCTGTTTTACACTGCCAGGGCACATGCAGGTGGAGCCCATCATGGTTGGTGAAGGGCCCATTTGAGGGCCTGCCTCCCCTCTGTGCAGACCATGGGATCAGACTCTTGCTGAAGTTAGTAGGTATCGTTGGAGTCTTGTCTGCCTGGCTTTTTTCTGCTCTCCAATATAGTGACCACTGAGAGTTCTCTCTTTATCTGCTGATGAGAAACCATAGAGGCTATTTACCAAAAGAGACTTAAGATCCAGGCAAGGGTGTGAGAAGCCAGGAGTGTGGGAAGTCAGGAGTGTGGGAAGTCAGGGGTGTGGGGAGTCAGGAGTGGGGGAAGTCTGTGGGAAGTCAGGGGTATGGGAAGCTGGGGGTGTGGGAAATCAGGAGTGTAGGCAAGCATCTTGCATGGACCACATCTGTCAGAACTGCACACAGTCCTCGCATCCTCAGTGGACGCTTTGGAGGAAAGCAGCCCCCTCTTCCTACTGCAGTCCATGGTGTCCTTGAGGTGAGTGCTCCCACCTGTCCATCTTCGGCAGGCCCCTACTAGTGCTTGGGCTCAGTGGCTGATGAGTGAAGATCTGGCCCTTTCCAAGGCCCTTCCTCCTCCTTGGCTTCCAGGTCCTTACCTTCCTTCTTGCAAGGTACACAAGCCAGGTCTGACTAGGCAGGCGCTCTTCAAGGAGAGTGTGGTATCTTACCTACAGATAACCAAGAAGAAAGTAAGTATGGGCCCCAGTGTGATTGCCTTGGTGTTTGCATTCTGGTAAGGGCTCATCAATGGAACCCCTAAACTTGGTGTTCCTGGGGCCACAAGCACCATAGTGGGTCTGGAAGCCAGGTTCATTCCTTCTTTCATGTAAATTGGAACCTGACCGCTGAGCCCAAAGTTGGATCTCTCAGGGGAAGCTCACCATTCCCTCTGGGCCATCAGATGTCTCTGCCCATTGGCTAGGAAAGGTCCTCATCCTATCTTGTAGAAAGGTACTTCCCAAATAAGCAGGGTTGTGGGTAGCTCTCGGTTGTGACCTTGACCATCCTTCAATCTTTCCAGAGTTCAACTCTTTAAGAATCCAGTGGTGAATTAAGAATCTAGCCACATCTGTCTCGGGACTGGGCACCTTCCCTTAAAGTGCCAGAACAAAAGGGCGTTGCCGATCACCACACAGTGTCAACACATGAATCACCATTACATATTTTAATCCTTAAACTTTTTCTTGGGGGTAAGAGGTTCAGCTCAGCCGGTAGAATGCTACCCTAGCAAGCACAAAGCTCTGGATTTGATCCCCAGCACCTCATAAACTAGGGGGATGGCGCACACCTGGAACCCTAACACTCAGAATGTAGAGGCAGGACTATCAGTAGTTCAAGGTCATCCTTAACTACATACTGAGTTTGATGCCAACCTGGGATATAGGAGGCCTTGTAGCAAAAATAAATAAAATATAACAAAATAAAAACCACCTTTACCATGGAGATTTCAATTATGTACACAAGATGCCAGAATCCTGCAATAACCTGTTTGATACTTTTCTCTCTGCCCTGCCCACTTCCCCATGTCCTGTGTTATTATGAAGCAAGTCCAAGAAACTATTTTATCTGTGAACATTTTTATATTTAACAATAGTGTGATAGGTTACCGTGCCATGCTTTGAAATGAACATTTTCTCATTATCATCAAATACCTCGTCACTCTTTGAATTTCCATGTGTCTCAGTGAGATATTTTATGACATTTGTTTGAATCAAAACTCAAGTTTGACATGTCTCAAATCCATTTTAATCCGGTGTTTCCCATTCATCTCTTTTGAGTTTTTCGTTGAGGAGACCGGTCCCCCAGCTGGGCCTTTAGCAACTGCAGGCCTGAGATGGTTGAGGAGACCAGTCCCCCAGCTGGGCCTTTACCAGCTGCAGGCCTGAGATGGTGTTCCATTTTTCCTCTGCCTGTTCTCTTTTCTTCATTCCTCTGTAAGGGAACACCAGCTTCCAGGCACCCCGTCAGGTTCAGTGAGTGATCTTTCCCCAGAGTGGCTTCATAGGTCCTGTGTCACTGCTGGAAGGTGCCAGAACACTGGGCTTGGCTCTGTTCTCACTCCTGCACAGCTCTCTGTGCTACAGTATTGGTGACTTGAGTTGTACCGGGCTGAGTCAGAGCCATGTCCATGCTGTGTGTCTGCCCAGGTTGTGCCTTGCCCTGAATTCCCACTGTCATCTTGCTTAGCTGCCATGCCTGGGGTTATGTGACTTGCAGGGCACTGTGGTCTGTGTGGCATCTTTGCTGGCACACAGCAGGCAGCCTCTGTGCCCTGTGGTCTAGAGGCTCTCTCCTAGAGTGGGATATGCGTGCCTTCAGGTATCACCTGCTGGACTCCCACATCGGGGGGGATCGCCTCAACCTGGATAGGATGGTCTTAGTCAGGGGCTTGCCTGAGTCTTTAGGGCAGAAGCCAGTCTCTGCCTAGCTCTCTGGGTAGGTTGTCTTGTGAAAGGCACACTGTGGTTTGTCAGCACTGTTTATGGACCAGAAAAATTGCTGTGTGTTTCCTTGGCCTGTGGCTTACACAACATTTTTTCACATAATGAAAGAAATACTTCACGGCTGCAAACTGGCTGGGAACTTAGATAACAAGGGGTGTCACCGAGCAAAGTGCTTCCTATTAGAAGCATTGGTGGCAGAACCAAAACGAAACGGGGCTGACTTAACGGAGTCATTTAATTTGTGTTAGTTCCGAAAGCCTCCGAAGTTACATGAACTCAGAAGACCTATTAGCCACTGGAACCAGCCCAAGGTAGAACAGGAGCCAGGCCTGTGGGGAGGAGCTTTTTTGGCTTCCAGATCTTGGCACTTGCTGCCTGCCGGCATCCGGGGAGACACACCTCATGGGTTTCTGCACTGGCCACTTGCTGACACGTCCGTACTCTGCAGGCGCACGCTTTGCAGCAGAAGCTCTGATCCATGCTGCCCTCCAACCCTTCCCCCACTGCTGCCCGTGGACATCGAGGCACCACGACATAAGGGAGGGGCCTGCTTGGCACCACAGGCCTGTGTCTGTGCTGACAAGTCGCCCACCACCGCGAGCTCGGTCGCATTTGCTCCCTTGGTTTTTATCTAACCATGTATCAGATTTGCTTCAGGACTCAGGCCCCGTGCTAGACCCTGAACACATAACCATCGAGAGAACCATTGCTTTGAGCTCTGGAGTCTTATAGGAGGGTTGGTTATACCCACAGGTGAGCCTAGGTCCCGAGGACACCAGGATAGGGGCACACACGTCCCACTGTGTGGGAGAGGTCTGACTTAATGCCTTCTGTGTTTACAAGCCATGGTGCTGAGCAGTAGAGAAAGCCTCCGGCTGGCCTGCAGATGCTTCACCGAGCTTCCTCTTTGGTAGGAACTGTGTCAGAAGATGTGCTGTGCATATGTGTGTCCAGAGGCAGGTAGGTGTGTCTGTAAGCCCCACACAGCCTCATGAGGCCATGAAATGCTGTTCTTCCTGTCCTGGGTTATGGCTGCTGTCGCTCATGGCTTCTCTCTGGTGTAGTTCTAGAGCTGGCATTGGCTTTTCTTAAGAAATCACAAGAACCAGTGAGCCCAGGGCTCCTAAGGACAGATCCGTGTCCTCTCCTTAACTCTGTACGTGCTGAACCATGCCATCAGGGCGGGTTCTGACCTCTGAGCACAGATATCTGGTACATGTCCAGTGAGGTTGAGGCAGTATTGTGTTATGGGACTGGTGACAGTGAGGCTTCACTGGTGACCAGCTCTTCTGTACCTGACCTGGGGCCCAGGTAGAGGCTGGGGACTTACCCATAAGCACTCGTCACTTTTTTCCTCAAAGCATTTAGAGTCTGGCTCTGTGTTGGCCACTCTAAAGAAGAGAAGGAAGGCCTTTCAGATGAGTCTTGTGGGAAGTAGACGGCATCTCTAGTCACTGAATGTCCGTGCCACCTACCCACCAGCAGCACAGACCTGCTCAGTCCTGTTGTCCGCCCAGCCTTGTCCCCCTGCTGGATTTCAGGGTCACCTGAGCTTTAAGGAAGACCAGAGGGGATGTGTGCTTCCCACCCTGGGCCTGCTTTTAGGGGAGATTGTTAGGGAGCAGGAGACACAACATGGTGAAATGAACAGGTGGCCGTGGCACAAAGGCAGCTGGTGTCTTGGTGTCACATTTAAGCGGAGTGTGCACAGGCATCCTTGTGCCTCGTTAAAAGACAAAGCAGTGTGTGCATTGTTCACCTCCTACCCTTCACCAGTTCCTGGTTCGTGTTCCGTGAAGAAGCAGTGTTGGTGTGACGAAGCATGGTGTCGTAGGGCCGGAGGTTGTTTGTTCTCTGGAGTGCTCTGTGCACCCCGGCTTGCCTCCTCAGCCCTGGTCGTCAGGTGCCTTCCTGGTCACTTCACTGTGACCATATGCTCTGAGGGCACTTTATCCACATCTCCTGTACATAGCACGTGGGTGTATCCGTGTTTGAGTATCTGTCTTGCCTTGAGAGCCTCCTTCGGCAGGGACCCTGTCTCCCTCATCTTTTCTTAAGTGTCTGTCCGTGGGAGCCCCTTCTGGTAAGACCCGCTTTCCTCATTTTTCCTGGCACCCAGCCCAGTGCCCAGTACAGTAGGAAGGGAGTGGGATTGGAATGAATCTGAACCTGCATCGCTCAGTTCAGGGCAGGCCATTTGGTCGGGACACATGACTCAGGGGCCTGGTGACTTACAGCACCGAGAATGCTTGTTGATTGAGTTTGCTCTCCCTCACAGTTGGCTTCAGCTCCGTGTTTTGCTTTCACTCTGCAGCCACATTCCTTGTGAGGAAGGTAGGGTCGAAAGCAGAGGACGAGAGGAGAGGGAGACGACTGTGCGGGCTCCTGACAGGCTCGTCAAGTACAAGAGTGGCCTACCCCGGGGGAAGGGACGCTGGGGGCTGTGGGCGGCCGCACCATCTTCTGGCTGCGTGACAAAAGCAAAGCACCATGTTAGTTACCACCTGATTCTTGTGGTTAACTCTCTTGCCCTCTTTGAAGGTGCCTGCTTTTCCTTTGTCTCATCTGTGGGCCTCCTCTTCCTTGCTTCCTGTTGAGACCTTAGTGGGACAACTGGCATTTCCTAGGCAGCATGTCAGATGGACCTTGGACATCTGCTGTGATATGTGAACATGTACCCTGCTGTTTGGTGGGTAAACAGGGCACTTGATAGTTTAATGGGAGTACACAGTAGATTTGGCTACCATGGTTAGCATAGCCAAACAGCCCAGTCAGCTCCCAAGGAGGTGGTGTCGTGGGCCTAGAAAGGGGCTGACGTTATTGACTCACGCTTCCTGTAACCAGAAGGACAAGCAGGTTAATACTTACTTAAAGAAATGGAGGTTGAGTGTGTGAAAACCAAACACCTGCGCACAGCAGCTATTCCGTAGGCTCCAGCCTGGGCTGGGGCCCCACTGTACAGACACCCCACTGCTCCGCATGCAGTGCACAGCCAGCTCTCGGTGACTAAAAAGGAATTGTGTTGTTTGCATTTGCTCCCTGTGTTGCAGGAGGCCTCTGGAACAGAGAGCAGAGGTCATGGCTGATGAATGTTCACGGACAGTCTGATGAGGAAGATCTTAGCTGTGTCAGCCATGGGCCGGAGACAAGGGGTGAAGCGTCTTCACCTTGGAAAACTTTCTATATTTTTGATACATTTTCTGAGGACTAAGTATTCACAGGTGCATCGTGGGATCTCCAAACTACTTGTTAACTTCCATTCTACAGCCCATGCCCTGAGTTGCCTTCAAACTGCGCCGGAGACAGGCATACAGGTTGAGTCTGTACAGAGGGGGCCAGAGGGTGATTGGGAGCCAGGGGGCTGCTGCAGCCCTCAGTGCCTACCTGGACACGAGTGAATTTTCAAGGGCTGTGAGTGGGGGGAATTTGTGCATCTGAGAGCAGCAAAAAGCCAGCATCACACATTCTAGAATGCAAAAGGGTCGCAAGTGCTGTCTCCATTGAACAGTCATTTCTGAATGTCTGAACCTGACTGACACTGAACTAGAGGCTCAGGCCTGCAGCTAAGTGAGCCTCTTCCTTATCTGGCAGTCAGGAGTAGTCCCCAGGCTAGGGGACTATCACAGGCCAGGACACAGAGGATTATAGTCACCTGGGCAGATGCAGAATTGATGGAGCCGGAGAGCTGGGGACAGCTTGGCACGTCCCCTGCCCTGCGGATGCTGCGTCAGCATTTACCTTGAAATAAATGAATTGCAGTTTGGCTCGTCTTTGGACAGCATTCCTCTTTTGCCTTCATTGACTGATCTTCTCAAGAGCTTGCATTAATAACTGGGGTCAGAGGTCTTTGAAAGAAATGTTTAGTATTTTAGGGAACTTTAAAATCTAGCCTCTATTAAAAATTGCTTCTCCCTAAACCTGCTGAGTGTATCAGGTTGTGCTGTGCACTGACCCTATTTCACTTCTTAATGATTCCTTAAGTAAGTGCTCGCGCATCATTTTGGAGATGCAGTTCTGACCATTTGTAGCAAGTTTTCTCAAGCATGCCTCTGAAGTCCACTGGACTTTGGGAGCTCACAGTCGCAAGGGTCTCTGAGCAGACGGCTGCTTCCAGATGGAGTCTGAGGCTCCAGGAAGGCAGTGTGGCTTTTCCAAGACCTCACAGCCACCTGGTGGAGGAGCAAGGGTCCTTGAAAGGGAGAGACAGTAGGGTGGAATCGCAGAAGGAGAGGGTTTTTTTTTGGTGGGGAGGGACCGGACCCAAACCTGAGAAGGTAGATGACACCTAGAAGCTGCCAGGCTGAGAAAGCAAATCTTGCCCCAAGTGTACTGAGGAGACACCCCTTATTGGACCCTTTACAGAACTCTTCTGACTTCCAGAGCTGTGAGATGACATATGTGTATGGTTTTAACCCAGTAAGCTTGCATTCTTTTTTTTTCCTTTTGGTCTTTTTTGAGACAGGGTCTCCCTGTAGCCCCAGCTGGCCTGGAACTCATTCTGTAGACCAGACTGGCCTTGAACTCACAGAGATTCTCCTATCTCCCCTCCTAAGTGCTGGGACTGAAGGTGTGGCGGAACTCTTCTGACTTCCAGAGCTGTGAGATGACATATGTGTATGGTTTTAAGCCAGTAAGCTTGCATTCTTTTTTTTTTTTCTTTTGGTCATTTTTGAGACAGGGTCTCCCTGTAGCCCCAGCTGGCCTGGAACATCATGTATACCGAACTGGCCTTGATCTCACAGAAATCCATCTGCCTCTGACTCCTGAGTGCTGGGATTAACAGACCTGAAGTCTTCTGCGTCCTAAGTCTGAAAGCCCTGCAGGGTCAGACCAGTCTTGTTCTTTCTGCTGTTTCTGCTTCTGTGTTTGGTGCAGTGTCTGAGTCTCAGTACTTAATCTTAGCACTAGAGCACACATTTGCAGATGCATGGATCGTCCATTCCCAGCATGCCCAGGGAGCAGAGATGAGGCTGCCTGTCTGTTCTCATGCATTTCCTCTCACAGAGCCTAGTTTTTTCCTGATGATAGACTTTAATCTTTACACAGTGGACCTCACAATAGTGGATGCTAGTGTCACCTTACAAATAGGGGCACAGAAGCTTCCAGATGCCAAGATTTTTTCTTCCAGCATCAGAGATCTGTGTCAACTCTAGCCTGGTGCTATTGGCACAAACTCTATTGGGTTCCCAGCTCCCTTGGGCACCCTTTTAAATGAGTGTTCATGGTCCTCAGGAATACAAGAAATGTAGAGCAGATTCTATGTCTCACTTCTTGGTTAACAAGCATAGAACCTGGGTTTTCTGTGCTCAGTGGGTCTCAGGCTACTTGAAGGCCAATCCCTAAGTCATGATGATGGCATTGCCTATTCTGTAACCAGATCCTTGTCTCCCTTGTCATGAGATAGACCCCTGCTAGGCACAGGGTCTCCTCTTGTCATGAGGGTAGCATCATTCTACTTGTGCTGCAAGAGATGACGAAAGTTGAGAGAGGGGGACAGCGTGTCTGCTTCAGTGACTTCATATGTAGCTGTTCACCTGCCTCTTCAGTGTATGGAGCCCACCATTCTGCTGTTGTGGACTCAGCAGTGAGTAGATGGTGGGTCTCTCTGCTCCTTGGGGCTTATGCCCTGGTGGACACCAGACCAGCTATAGAGTTCAGGAGCTGAGAGGAATGGGAAGACCATACAGGTTCATGGTGCAGGTCACTTAGCACCAGGTACGTACCAAGAGTTTCTGTGGAAGGACTGTTGCTGTCTGACCGTGTGGACTAGCTACTTGATCCAGAAATGGGATGTCCAACCCAGGTCCTGGCTCTGGAACCTGGGCACTTTCTTTGCCTCATTGCACCCTGGGCTGCCATCTGCTCATTATGACTGGGCAAGGAGTTGGATGAAGGGAACTTTGAGGACAGTGATCAGTGTTCTAGTTTCTTTCTGCTGCTGTGAGAAAAACACTGACCAAAACCAACTTGGGGAGGAAAGGGTTTTTTTTTTTTTGGTCTTTTTGAGACAGGGTCTCCCTGTAGCTCCAGCTGGCCCAGAGCTTGCTATCTAGACCAGGCTGGCCTTGAACTCACAGAGATCCACCTTCCTCTGCCTCCCAAGTGCTGGGATTAAAAGCATGCACCACCATGCCCAGCTGGAAAGGTTTATTTGGCTTATAGCTCACAGCCCACCATCAAGGGAAGCCAAGACAGGAACTCAGGGCCAGGAACGTGGAGCATAGACCATGGAGGAACGCTGCTTACTGGCTTGCTCCCCTGTCCCATGCTCAACCTGCTTTCTTACACACTACAGGACCGCCTGCCCAGGGGTGGCACTGCCCACAGTGTACCTGCCCAGGGGTGGCACTGCCCACAGTGGGCTGGGCCCTCCCATATCACTCAACAATCAAGACGATGCCCCACAGTTGTGTCCACAAGGAAACTCCAATAGGAGAAATTCCCCAGTTGAGGGTGCCTCTTCCCAAGTGTGTCAAGTTGACAACTGAAGCTGTCCAGCACAGTTGGGGATTGTGTCTTCCATTCCCTCCTTGTCTTTACATAGACATAGCCCGTGGGTGTCCAGGAACTTTTGGAGGGGAAGGATGCCTCCGTTAACTGAAGATGAGGCAGTGTATTCTCCCCAAGGTATCAGCTCACCCTGGCCCCTCTCCCTGTCCCCTCTGTGCTCCACATTCAGTCTTCCATGTAGCTAAACACACCTGCTGGCCTCAATACGAGGCCATCCAGCCACACCCAACACAGCCTTGAAAAACTTGGAGCTGGAGAGGGATTCTCTCCTGGGAAGCAGTCCTCATGAAAACATTTGAAACCTCAGACCAAATCCTGAACACCAGGATGCTTATTTCTATGTTATTTGTGATATAGAAACAATGGAAACAAAACGTCTGACCATGGGGCATGATTAGTAAATTACAGTACATTTGTATAATTGACTGGTAGGCAGCTAGCAAGAAATTGTGCTTATATAGAATTTGTAATGTCAGGCTGATGTCATGATGAGGATACCCAAGCTATACAGTCAAGACACTCCATCTATCTAAGTGAAGGATGTCCTCATACTCAGAGATGGCTATACCAGGGCAGTAGATACAGGAGCCCAGGACCCAGAGGGTCTGGACCCCCTGAGCTGCTACAGGCACCTCCTAATGGGAGAGAGATCTAGCCTCATTCAGGTAGAAGCTCTGTGGGCTCTTTCTTGGAAGCCATGTTCTCTCCTGACTGCTGGTTATTGTATAGACGACCCCTGTTGCAGCCTGTCCTCCATAACTGCATTGTTCCTACAGAGGCTGAGGGAACCGCAGCTGGTTTCCCAGAATCGGGACCATGGAATGAGCATCCATGTCAGGGCTTGCCTTCAGGCTCCTTGGAACATAAATGCTCAATTTAATACACTGAACAGGCAGGATGCAAAATGGCATTTGGAATGGGATACCAGCTCCATAAAAAATTAGCTGACATGAATAATACATGTGTGTGAACATGTGATGAGACAGATATGCAAAACTGCAGGCTAAGAGATGACGAAAGTTGAGAGAGGGGGACAGCGTGTCTGCTTTAGTGTCTTCATATGTAGCTGTTCACTCGCCTCTTCAGTGTATGGAGCCCACCATTCTGCTGTTGTGGACTCAGCAGTGAGTAGATGGTGGGTCTCTCTGCTCCTTGGGGCTTATGCCCTGGTGGACACCAGACCAGCTATAGAGTTCAGGAGCTGAGAGGAATGGGAAGACCATACAGGTTCATGGTGCAGGTCACTTAGCACCAGGTACGTACCAAGAGTTTCTGTGGAAGGACTGTTGCTGTCTGACCGTGTGGACTAGCTACTTGATCCAGAAATGGGATGTCCAACCCAGGTCCTGGCTCTGGAACCTGGGCACTTTCTTTGCCTCATTGCACCCTGGGCTGCCATCTGCTCATTATGACTGGGCAAGGAGTTGGATGAAGGGAACTTTGAGGACAGTGATCAGTGTTCTAGTTTCTTTCTGCTGCTGTGAGAAAAACACTGACCAAAACCAACTTGGGGAGGAAAGAGTTTTTTTTTTTTTTTTGGTTTTTTTTAGACAGGGGTTCCCTGTAGATGCACCACCATGCCCAGCTGGAAAGGTTTATTTGGCTTATAGCTCACAGCCCACCATCAAGGGAAGCCAAGACAGGAACTCAGGGCCAGGAACGTGGAGCATAGACCATGGAGGAACGCTGCTTACTGGCTTGCTCCCCTGTCCCATGCTCAACCTGCTTTCTTACACACTACAGGACCGCCTGCCCAGGGGTGGCACTGCCCACAGTGTACCTGCCCAGGGGTGGCACTGCCCACAGTGGGCTGGGCCCTCCCATATCACTCAACAATCAAGACGATGCCCCACAGAGGTGTCCACAAGGAAACTCCAATAGGAGAAATTCCCCAGTTGAGGGTGCCTCTTCCCAAGTGTGTCAAGTTGACAACTGAAGCTGTCCAGCACAGTTGGGGATCGTGTCTTCCATTCCCTCCTTGTCTTTACATAGACATAGCCTGTGGGTGTCCAGGAACTTTTGGAGGGGAAGGATGCCTCCGTTAACTGAAGATGAGGCAGTGTATTCTCCCCAAGGTATCAGCTCACCCTGGCCCCTCTCCCTGTCCCCTCTGTGCTCCACATTCAGTCTTCCATGTAGCTAAACACACCTGCTGGCCTCAATACGAGGCCATCCAGCCACACCCAACACAGCCTTGAAAAACTTGGAGCTGGAGAGGGATTCTCTCCTGGGAAGCAGTCCTCATGAAAACATTTGAAACCTCAGACCAAATCCTGAACACCAGGATGCTTATTTCTATGTTATTTGTGATATAGAAACAATGGAAACAAAACGTCTGACCATGGGGCATGATTAGTAAATTACAGTACATTTGTATAATTGACTGGTAGGCAGCTAGCAAGAAATTGTGCTTATATAGAATTTGTAATGTCAGGCTGATGTCATGATGAGGATACCCAAGCTATACAGTCAAGACACTCCATCTATCTAAGTGAAGGATGTCCTCATACTCAGAGATGGCTATACCAGGGCAGTAGATACAGGAGCCCAGGACCCAGAGGGTCTGGACCCCCTGAGCTGCTACAGGCACCTCCTAATGGGAGAGAGATCTAGCCTCATTCAGGTAGAAGCTCTGTGGGCTCTTTCTTGGAAGAAGCCATGTTCTCTCCTGACTGCTGGTTATTGTATAGACCTGCCCTGTTGCAGCCTGTCCTCCATAACTGCATTGTTCCCACAGAGGCTGAGGGAACCGCAGCTGGTTTCCCAGAATCGGGACCATGGAATGAGCATCCATGTCAGGGCTTGCCTTCAGGCTCCTTGGAACATAAATGCTCAATTTAATACACCGAACAGGCAGGATGCAAAATGGCATTTGGAATGGGATACCAGCTCCATAAAAAATTAGCTGACATGAATAATACATGTGTGTGAACATGTGATGAGACAGATATGCAAAACTGCAGGCATGAGAGAGAAGCACTGCTCAGTGTTTCCCTTAGTGTTTCCTAGTCTGCGCACCACACAGGAAGCGTTGTTGCTTGGCGCAGATAGAAGTTATGTTGTGATACCAAATGGTGTTTGGTTTGCAGAGCTTTGCCACACCCTCGACCCCATTTCCGTTGTCTGGTGTGCATTCGGGTTTTCTGGCTTTGTCAGGCTCAGAGTCATTTCAACTTGATTTTCATAACCAGCCAAGGCACCTTGCAGTGCTCCCTGAGCTCGGGATGGGGGGCACCTCCTAGGCAGCTGGTTCTGTACCTTTGCTCAGGGGCCTTTGGCAGACAAGGGTAGCAGAGTACTCATGGTGAGTCCTGCAGTGAAATCAAGCCCACTTGAGGGAGGCTCGTTCTGAAGTGCCTTTAACCCCCACAGTTGGCCATTTATTTCCACCAAGCTTGCCCCCCTTGCCACTTTCGGAGGTTCCTCTCACTCAGATTTGCTTAGCTGCTAAAGCCTCCTCAGCTCCCCAAGAGCACACGTGAGGATGTCAGTAACTGGTTCCAGCGGGTGAGATGGCTGATGAGGGGAGGAGCTCTCTCCTCACTGCCAGTACTCTGGGGGACTCTTACTTGGTTTTTTAAAAAAAGTATTTTTATTTTTATTCACTTTATGTGTATGAGTGTATTGCCTGCATGTGTGTATGTGCACCTGTGTCATGCAGTGCCTGTGGAAGTCAGAAGAGGGCATCAGATCCCCTGGAACTGGAGTTAAGGATGATTGTTAGCCACCATGTGGGTGCTGGGAATGAACCCTGGTCCCCTGTAAGAGCAGCCAGTGCTCTTAACCACTGAGCCATCTGTGGTGGTTTGAGTGAGAATGTCCCCCATAGGCTCCAACTATTTGGACATTTTGTCCCCAGTGGTGGCTCTGTTTTGGGAGGTCTTAGAAGGTGTGGCCATGCTGGAGGAAGCACCGTCACTGGGGGTGGGCTTAGAGGGTTCTTAAGCCTTGCCAGACCTCGAGTAGTGCTTTTGCTTCCTGTGTCTGCTTGAAGACGTGAGCTCTCTGCTTTCTGCTCCTGCTCCAGCCACCTCTGCACCATGTCTCCTGTGTCCCAAGCAGCCTGGTTCCTCTGAGGGGCAGGCCTGCTGTGGAGAATTGACTGCGGAGAATTAGCGGAGGGAGGGGCTTCTGGGCCGATCTTGGAGGAGAACTGGCCTGAGGCAGTGAAAAGATGGCCCCCAGCATTGCACCTGCGTGGACATGAGAGGGGGCATTTACCAACCTGGGGTGAGGCTGCAGGCCCACGGTGCAGGGGCGAAAGTTAGCAGAAGCAATCTGGAAAGCGGGCCACGCAGAGCTGAGTGCCGGGTGTTGGGTGTTCCTTTGTTTGTAAGTTACTCCATTTCCCCCTCCCTACCCAAGATATAAAATGAAACATTCAGTTAAAAATGTTATGTGGTTTGTCCAGAAGCGCCCTCAGCAAGAGACCCTAAAGAAAGTGAGGGCAGGTCAAATAGAGAGTGGAAAGGCCAAAATTTACTGGGACACCTCCCCACCAAGACAGACTGTAATTCCCCTGGACCCTAAGCTCAAACGCTTGCTTCTATAAGTGCCTCTATCACAGTGACAGAAGAGTAACTACACCATCTCTCCAGCCCCCTTAGTTTTTGAGGAAATGCTTCACTGTGCACCACAGGTTGGCCTTGAACTTATAACAATCCTCTTGTGTCAGCCCTAGGTGGCTCTGTCAGCTGTGTGCACATAGCACTGTTTGCTGGTGAGCAGCTCACCCTGCCTCTGTCTGAAGGCCTTGTAGGCTTTGCTTCCAGCTCTCAGCTTAACACTACCTTATCCCTCATGCCCCTGCACCATCACGTGACGCCCCTATGGCACTGGTGCTGCCATCTCACTCTGATTGTGTTCTCGAGGTAGCTGAGACACACAGTGATCTACTGGGACCCAGCAGTCCCCAAGCACCCAGGCCCTTGCTGACTCCATCTTTAACCAACTCCAGAATTCTTATTTCTCTCTGCAGTGAACCCTACCTGTATATTTTCATTTATTTGAAATAAAAAAAGACGAATTCACATGTTTGAGCATCAAAGGTGGTATGCTATCCACCCGAGAGACTTTTAGAGACAGGCATCTTGAGGTACCATGTTAGCTCTCCTGTCTCCACCACAGCCTGCATCCCCAGGCTGTCTTAATCCTGGGAGGCCTCGAAGACACATACTGCCATGTGTCCTTGATCATGGCACCTTCCACATCGTGCTGTTTCCATGGCAACTTTCTCAGTCTGGGCTGGTCCAAGTGTCTGTAGACAAAGGCAGTTGTTGCTGTTGGGACTAATCAGGGTTGACTATTTTTAGCTCCTGTGAGGAAAGTCTTCTGCCCTTGCCCTTGGAATATCACAAAATAAGCCGTATCTTCAGTGTAACGTGCCCCATGTGCAAGGGGAGTTGACCTCCCCCTTTCAAAAGCAGTGATGCACTCTCAGGGGGCCTCTTGCCCACCCCAGGTTTGCTCCCACACTCCGTTCCTAGAATCCCACATGGTGTCTTTGGGCTAATTAGAAGTGATGTTGGGTCTTTCCCCAGCTAGTAGTCGTTTCACCTGAGCTATCCCAAGCTGCTTTCTTCCAGGATGGGTCAAGGAGGACAGAAAATGTGTGGCCAGGTGAGGGCCACAGCAAGGCTCTGCAGAGCCAGTTCCACAGGGACTTAGTCCCATGCCAAGGCCACCAAGGGGATGTGAATGAGTGCTCCTGCAGCTGTGGCCAGCCTGCTTTGTCCAGTTTACAAGGTGTTGAGGTCACCATGGTGTCTCAGGGTTCTGCCCCAGCCCTGTACCTTGTTGCTAAGTTCAGATGGGCACAGAAGGGCATGAATGATGTCCAAAACTCCATTTCAAAGATGAAATGTGTGGCCAGGTGAGGGCCCACAGCAAGGCTCTGCAGAGCCAGTTCCACAGGGACTTAGTCCCATGCCAAGGCCACCAAGGGGATGTGAATGAGTGCTCCTGCAGCTGTGGCCAGCCTGCTTTGTCCAGTTTACAAGGTGTTGAGGTCACCATGGTGTCTCAGGGTTCTGCCCCAGCCCTGTACCTTGTTGCTAAGTTCAGATGGGCACAGAAGGGCATGAATGATGTCCAAAACTCCATTTCAAAGATGGCTATGGACTCGAGTCTTCTCTCCTCTGATCTTCCTATGGCCCTGGTGAGGACCCTCTTGGGGAACCAAGCTCCCTGCCCTAGTTCAGACCAGCTGTTTCCTGTTAGGACCCTGCAGAAGCCGCTTACCCAGAACGTGCTCCAGGTCCAGCACCACCTGGTGTAGGTTGCCCTGTGCTGCTCCCATGCGGCCTGACGGAGCTCAAGCTCCTGATGATGCTTCTGTTAATGCTTGCACCTCGGTCTTACCAGTGACCTAAGTTGTCCTACCTTTGGTCTCCTCGCTCTGGAATACTCAGTACCCTGACTAAACCTTTCTCTTCTTTCAAAGCCCAGTTTTAGTGTCTGGCCACCAAACCCAGCCCTCTGTCAGTTGGCTCTCTCCCTTGACATGTCTCACAAGCATTAGGCTCCTGCAGTGGAACAAGGCCACCCAGGCATGCAGGCCTGTGTTCCTCCTTAATAGAAAAGGCTTATCTTAATAGTAGATAGTTCCCATGATGCCCCTACTGTGCCCACGACCCTGGCCAGGATGGAGAGGGGGGAGAAGTAGGCCAGGCATAGGCCCCTAGGTTGAGCAGGTCAGAGCAGGAGACACACTGGTGCAGCAGTAACCCTGCAGAGTTGAGAATGATGTGCATGTATGAACCAGGAAAGACTCACCTGTCGGAGGAATTGCCCCGTCTCTCCCTGTGTGCTCAGCAGCCGCCTTCCTTGGGCAGGTAATGAAGGAAGCAGTCGGGGAGGAAGGAGACCCAGCCCAACCTTCCCTCTGGGTGCTGAGCACAAGGGCCCTGTGTGCATGCAGGGAGCCCAGAAAATTAAGCACAGACATGCCAAGTGCAGACTGTTCACCAAGTGGCCAGGGCACCTGCAAAAGATCTTTGAGTTTTTTCCAGAGGGAGAAAGAATTTGGCCAGTTTGGGGATGTCTTGACTTCCCCAGACACTGGATATGTCTTACGTGTCAGAAACGAGGTGTGCCAAAGGGCAGCAGGTCTGACAGATGGCAGTTTGGAGGTCGGATCTGCACACTGTTCTACAAGTCCTGGTCCAGCTCTTGTTTTTCAGATAAGTACTTCTCACCTTGGCTCTCACATAGCTCTGTGTGGGCATTTCCCGAGTCACCCTCATCCCCTCTGATCTCAGAGGGGCTGGGCCAGGGCAGTTGGAGCCTTTCCCTTTTTTGACATGTAGGAACCATTTGATGCCCTCATTTATTGCATCTGTTGGTTATGAGTAAGGGAACTGGAATTCAAGTTTATTCCTGCATCTGCCTTGGGGGAGCTCATGAAACCAGCTGAGGTCCCCAGTATTGAGACCTGGTTCCATGTGTCCCACACACTCAAAATGTCACAGGTCGTAAGGCCTACAGGTGTATTTTACTGGGACAGTTGTCCTGATGCTTCCTCTGTAATTATAAGAAGTGGCCACATCTGTGGCAAAGATTTGGATGCTAGACTCCTTTTATAAGAACCAGTGTTTTTGATTTCTACTGTCAATATAACCACTACTATAGTAAAATGATTTAGGTATGTATTAACATAAAATTCAGTGTAGAATCCTGTGCTTACAGTACCTCTAGTTGTGAAACCACATTTCCTAATTATACACATGCCCAATTATAAGACCAATAAAATCAGATTATCCGATTAAGCCGACAAGAGGTGTCGGTGGATCTAAATGGCTGGTCCACTTGTGAGCAAGAAATGAAGCCTGCAGTGCTGGTGCCTGTAACTGCGTGTCTGTGTGCTGTGAGACAGACAGACAGTCTCCACATCTGTCTTTGCTTGAGCCAGGACCAGACCTCCCCTGGCATGCCATGATGTCATGTCCATGTCAGACCAGGTGAACATGTCCCCCTTTGTTCTCTGAGTGCTGGAGGGTGACACTGAATACAGTGATGTAACTGGCAGGAGCACAGTCAAAGGCACAGGTGCAGATGCAGGTCCTGAGGCTGCCTGTGGTGCCTCTTATAGCTGCTCCAGTGGGCATTGCATGACATGGGTGCACCTACCTACATGCAGTGCCCACGAAGGTCAGAAGAGGGCGTTGTATCCCCGGGAACTGGAGTTATGAACAGTTGTTAGCTGCCTTGTGGGTGCTGGGAACTGAACCCAGGTCCTCTGGAAGAGCAGCCAGTGCTCTTAACAGCTGAGCCATCTCTCCAGCCGTGTTCCAGTGACTTAAAATGTACCTCTGCTGATCTCTAAGAGTAATGGAGCCTGCTCCAGCCTCCACGGCAGAGTGTCAGAGGCAGGTGACTTCAGCCACAGACGTTCATTCCTCAGGGTGCTGGGGGCTAATGTTCTGAGCTCAGGACATCTGCAGGTTCAGTCTCTGCTGAGGCACTTCCTGGCCCATAGATGGTTTAGTCCTTTCTCTTTTAAAACACTAATCCTGTGTGGTGGTTCCAATCTCAATTTCCTGGCCAAGGCTCGATCTCCAAATACTATCACATTGGCAGTTAGGGCTAATAGCTTATTAATTTTGGAAGGACACTAAACAGTCTATAAAACAGCTTCATTTAAGTGTAGTTAATGGGCAAAAGCAATGCTTATGTATGAATGTACAATTTGATAAGTTTCAGGATTCCTTCACACCCAAGAAACCTTCACTCAGTCACGCTCGTGAGCAGACCCCACACATCCCAAAGCTTCTGTGCTTCTTCACCCCGTACCCCTCACCTACACCCAAGCATCCACACTGCTCTGTGCCTGTTCCTGGGGTGCCTGGCTTCATTCACCCAGCAGTTACTTTGAGATGCATCTTTGTTGCTAGGCACATCAGTGTCTCTCCACATCCTCCCAGCCTTTGGTATGGGGTCCTGTTCCTTGTGGCCTCCTAAAAGGTGTGCGGTGCCTTCAGCTTGAATTTCCTAAATAGCCAGTAAGGGACTCTCCCCGTCATTCTTTTCTTGGGTGAAGAACACGTTTGGTTGCTTTATTTTTAAATTGTGTTGTTGGGTTTGTAACTGGGTTTTGAGGTCTTTACACATTCTACGTACAAGCTGTTGATCAGATACTATATGTAAATGTTCAATTCCAATGTGGTTTGTCTTCCCTGAAGCAACACTTTTTAATTTTGATGGAGTGAATTTATCATTTTGTGATTTATGAGTCACACATTTGGTTTTGTTCCTAAGAAATCTTTGCTGAACCCAAGGCTGTAAATGCAACTTTAACAGCTTCTACAGTCTTAGCTTTGCCCTTAGCAGCACATTTTGAGTTGATGGTTGTAGATGGTACAAGGTAAAGCTACATGTTCAAGGTGGCTCGTTGTCTGCACATAACTCCCAGCCTCCCAATTCAGGGAACCCATCACACAGAGGTGGTCATGTCACAAACTCTAGTCCGCTTGGGTTTGAGTCCAGTCTGCTGCTGACAAGTGTGGGACTTTGGGAAGGGGCTGACTCCTTCAGTTTCTTCGTGTGGATTGATAGTAGAATACACTTGTGAGGGCTTGCGTGAGATCCAGTTAGAGAATGAACACGTTACACGGGGTGTGGCATACCGAAAGTTCTCAGTACCCTTCCGTCCTGCCAGTCACCACTGGCCTCACCTGGTTTCTCAGTTGACTGCGGACTGACCCAGGCCTGTCCTCACCTTGTCTTGCTGTATCTCGTTCCCGAGCACAAGCACCCAGAGTCTTCACATCACGTCCTTCCTGTCCTCTTGCTCTGTTTCCTGGGCTCCTTGTCCCTTTACCTGGTACACTTGCTGGGACTTCGTCCCCAGCTCCAGGGAGAGTCAGGTGATCAAATGGCTGGGCTCCTGCATGGTGCGTGATCTCAGGACCTGTTGAGTGCATTTGACTTGGTCTTCCTGAAGAATCCAGAGATTAGCCTTGACCCTCTGGTCATAGACCTGGTTCTCACTGTGATTTGGAGACTTATTTAATACCCTGATTGAGGCAGTTCGCTTAAACTCTGAGTCTGATTCTTTATCAGCAATAGTAAGGAAAAGGACAGCTTCCTGGGATTATTGTGAGGATTAAAGGACATTGTGGATACAAAAGTCACTTAGAGATGGACATACACTAGCACTTCTCACTATTAAATTATCGTAAAGGGAACACGGATCAGGGCATTAGCTACAGAGAGAGCCAGTCGTTAGGAGACTGACCATGGTAACAGTCCAGAGAAAGCAGAGCAGCTCTGAGCTCAAGCCTGGAGAAATGGTTCATCTTCTTCCTCTTATTGCCTAGAAAAAAGGAATGAGAATAGCAAATTCACCTTTCACCCACATTCCTGCCCTAGTGAGCCTGACGGGCATGTGGGGGAAGCATCCGCACAGACTGGGCCTGGCAAATCAGGGATGGTGAGGTGCTTGCTTGCCATGAGGCTGGGAAGGTTCGTGGGTTTGATTACTGTTATCGTTGATCTAAAATGTTCCTCAAAGGCTCATGTGTTGAAGGCTTGGTCCCTAGGTGGTGGGCTTTGTAGAGATGATTGGATCATGGGTGCTAACCTTATCAGTGGATTAGTTCATTAGTGATGAGCTCAACTGAGTGGGCTATTGGGGGTGGAATCCTGTTGGAGGAAGTCAGTCACTGGTCATGTTCCTTAGAAGACCATGTCTTTCTCTTGAACCTTCCTGCCACTCTGTCTGCCATGAGGTAAGCAGGGTTGACCCACCATGCCCTTCTGCCATGATGTCACAGGCCCAGAAAAAACAGCGCCAGATGACGTTGGACAGCAACCTCTACAACTGTGGGCCAGTAAAACCCTGTCATCCTTTAAGCTGTTCTCCTCAGGTGTTCTGCTGTTCCGGTGGGCGTCACTCATCGGTACGAGTGCTCTGGGCTTTCGGCACTGCCGTAAGCCCTTCCGCCATCCCGATAAGGGTCTTGGTGCAGATCAGAGACAAGAGCTGGTGCTTGCACAGTGGCGGAGCCAAGGCTGTATTTGCATCCCCTTGGCCATGCAGGCTCAGGGAGGTCATCACCAGGACTCAGGGCCCCACCTAGAACATGCCCTGAACAAGTACCACATGCTTAGTGCTTGCCATCCAGTGGTATCAGCAGAAGAGGTGGCAGGTCTGTGGACTTGGTGCAGAGTGGAGGAGGTGAGGGTGGGAGGCCATTGCGGAAACAGCAGTGGCGGCACCTGTCATGTGCGCCTGTCTCTTCCTTGTCTTTAACCCTCTCCTCGTGGAGGTTTTGTGGTGGTTGTTCAGGGAGCTGAGATAACAGGAGAAAAAGGATACCACTTGTACGTAGTTACTGGAACACAATTCACTGTCACTTCAAGGGAGATGGAGTTACGAAGGCTGAGGTGCCCGCACCACCTGCTAGGAGAGCTCGCCTTGGCTTCTGTCTGTCCCTTCTGCCCTGTTCCATGAGGAGCGAGGACTACCTTCTCAGTTCTTGAGATGAAGCTGAACTCAGAGTGGTGATGTCACTGACTGAAGGGCCCAGGTGAAGAGGTGCAGTGGAGATGTGCCCCCATCCTAAGTCTGGCCCCCTCCTGGCTGTCGATAGAGGGTCTTGTGCTGTTTGCCAGTCTTTGTTTTGGCTACAAAATGGAAGGCTTCTCATTCCCACCCATTAGAGCACTAGCAGGTGTGTTTTGGTGCATATACGAGAGACTGCTGGGGACCGTTGTGCTCTTAGGGGCTGCTGCGCAGGTCCCCTTGCTCTCTCTTGGAGCCTAATTGAAGTGCCGGTTGCCAGGGTTACCCGACTCACCTGTGATCAGTGAGCTGAGGGTTGGTACACCATCAAGAGATGATGGTGCATTGAGAAAGCGGTGTGCTTTGTTTTGCTTGTTTTTATTACCAGTCCTTGGAAGGCTGGCCACTGGCACAGCCTCATTAATACCATGCCTGCCTGTGTTGTAAGCAGCAGATTAAACTCTACCCTGTTGAGAGTTAGGCCTTGGCCCATCGACAGCCTACCTCGTGGGAAGTCTCATGTCTGTTTGGCAGCAGATTTGATTGCAGTCGTAGTTCCCTAGTCACAAGACCAGTAGTGCCACCTCAGCTACATCCATTGATGGGGATCAAGATGAACCTGGTGTGGAGTCCACAGGATTCATCTGCCACCCACACTTGAGCCACTCCTGTGGTCACCACGGTGGGACTTGCCACTCGCTGCCACCTTGAAGCAAACACTTTCTCAGGCTATCTCCTCCCTTCCTACGTGATCATAAGGAGGCTTGTGCAGGGTGCGGTCTGTGCTTTGGGTGTCTGTTGAGGGCAATGGGTAATTGTGTCAGTGGATAGGGGATCAATAGCCATCTCTTCTCTTTTTTCCATAGCAGCTCCATCAAGACATAATTTGCATGTGATACCGTGTACTGTGTAGTCCACAGAATGGCGGAAGCCGGCTACAGCAATTTTTGAGTATCACCCCCCCGCCCCGCCCCAGAAAAACGCCCCGTGAGTAGTCTCTCCCCTCCTCTAATGAGCTTCTCCTGGCCTCCGAAAACCACAGATTAACTTGTAGGCTCTGTAGAATTGCCCGATCTGAGTGTTTCTGACAAATTGGTCCATCAACATGCAGTGCTCTGTGGCCAGCCCCTTTCCTTAGCGTGCTGGCTTCAGGGTTTCTGGGTGTCATGGTACTTGTCATGACTTCTCGCTCTCCACTCGTGTTCAGCGTGTGGTTACAGCCCGCTTCATCCTCCGGTTCTTTAGTTGATAGACAGTTAGGCCGTATTCCCTTTTGGTTTGTTGTGGATAATGCCCAGGTTTGGGTGCAAGATGAGTTTTCATTTCTCAGGGATTTATAGCTAAAAATGAAATTGTTGGCTATATGGTAATGCTGTGTTTAACTTTTTAAATTCCTCCTTGAATCAACTTTGGGGAGTTGTATTCTTCCCCCCTGGGAACCTGTCAATTTTATCTCAGGTTTACCTTTAATGCAAACACATATTCATGGCTGTGTCTTCCTTTTTCCTGGCTTAGTTCTGTAAGGAAGTCAGGTTTCACTTGAACATGCACCTTCTGGCTGACTCCCTTGCTTCTTCTAGCCAGGCTTTTCTCTCCGGATGAGCTTGCTGCTTCTTTCACATCATGGTGACCAGGCCTGGTTGGCTGCTCCTTCCCCATGTCAGGAGGTGCAGAGGACAGAGCCCTGTGAGCTGGGCCTGGCCTGTAGTTGCAGCCCATGGCCAGAGCATCTGGGAGAGTGGACTTGGAGCTCTCAAGAAAGTTTTGTCTTTGAAATGGGGAGGGCCAGTTCCGGGAGGAAGCGCTGCAGTGCTGTGACGGCGTTGGCAGGGGCACCCCAGAAAGCTGCATTATCTTGCTGGCCTCCCTGAAGTTCTTTACACATGGACACATGCAGGCACACATGTAAACACAAGCATGAGCATACACATGAACACACATGAACACATGCATATGCATGCAAGAATACACACAGGAATACACATGCATGCACACAGGCACACAATAGATACATGTACATTCATGCATGTGAACACATGCAAATAATGCACATACATGTGCACACATGCACGTGCACACATGCCCACATAATACTGAGCACGAAGCGCAGAGGAACGCCACATAGTGATGATCGAGTCAAGAGTTCCTTAATAGCCAGTGTTCAAGAGGGGGTTGATGTCCGAAAGAATGCTCATCCCTGAGGGGAGGCAGAGGGGGGTTTAGAACGTGTAAAAAATACTACATCATGCCAGGGGCAGAGCCAGTAGCCATAGTTACATCAGATACACCAGACCAAGGACAGGTCAGTTACCAAAGAGATTTTCAGTTAACAAAAATTTCAGTTAAGAAAAACAAGTTTCTCAGAATTACAGAAACAATGGGCTCCGAGGAGATTCAGGTGTAGCTGGGTGAGAGGGTGTTCTCCCTGGCCAGTTCCAGGTTTCCCAGTATCATGGAAACAGCATACTCCCTGAAATTGCAGGTGCCACCTTCATGGCTGGTTCTGCCTGGCTGACTGCAGTTACTGCAGGAAGGCTAGGCAGATACACAGGGTGAGCAAAAGTCAGCTAGAACAAAATGGCGACAAATTTGCCATTTCAACGTGTATGCATACACATGTACACACATGCACTTGGACACACACACACACACACACACACACACACACACACACACAGTCTTCACTCTGAATGACAGACTGCTCTTGGCCTGAGCTCATGCTTCCTAACGTCTGCAGCAGTGCCTGGCACAGAGTGGCCATGCAATGCAAAAGGGAACTTTTCCTCCGGTCCTGTGTTGTTTGTCCTCAGGTGGGGAGAGACTGAGGCTCAGAGACATTAAATAACTAACTCAGGGTCCTGTAGCTACTGTGGGGCAGAACTTGATCAGAGTCCAGGTCTTTTTGGCTCAAGCACCCGTACTGTTTGTTCCAGTCTTTCCTTATGCCAGGTTTCTATTAGAAAGGAGTCAAGAGACATAACAGAGTCCATCCTACTTCTAAGAAGGACCAAGTAAAACCAATGTAAAGCAAAAGACAAGACATTGTATCTCTGTCTAAATCTATCTTTATCTCTATCTCAAAACCAAGGCCACCCCCCACCCCCGCCTTTGTCCTGTTATCTTGGGCCTCCGTCCAGAATCCTCTCCCTCCTGTACAGGCTGCCTGGTGCTGGAACCACGCATGGTGCTCTATGGACATGTGAGAGCCCTTACCTCCATCTGAAGCATTAGAATGTTCACTGCAGATGAAGATTGTGGACTTCATGTCCGTTGTTCCCCATGTGCTGAGATTTCTCTAATGTGCTAACCTGCTTTGCTACAAAACACGGGATATTTGACTTGGGTGTGACTCTTGTGGGAAACCCTGTACGTGGTTTGCAAACTCATTTCTCCATGTTTTCTCTGCCATGTAGCGTGTGGCCACTTCTCTTCCTGGCTAGCCCACCCCCCACTTTTTTTTTTTTAAGGTTTATTTCTCTTATGTATGTGTGGGGAGGGTTCAGAGGGCAACCTGCCGGATTGGTTCTGTCTTTCCATCCTGTGAGTCCAGGGATCGAACTCAGGACCTCAGGGTTGACAGCAAGCACCCTTACCCACTGAGTTGTCTCGCTGGCCCTAGGCCCTTCCTTTCAGATTCTAGGCTCTCAATTCTGTATTGGCACCTTTGTCCTCTGCCCTTGGCAGCACTGGGGCACCCTGCTGGACGCCACCTTCCACTGCTTCTCCCCTCACCCTCACTCATTCTAAATGACACCCTTCAAGAAAGAGTCAGGAAGTGAAGTTCTCAGCACATCCCTGCTGATCTGAATGGCGAGGAAACTGTCACCCACTGTATACCAGACACTGAGCTCAGCATTTAACACACTGGTTCTTTTCTAATTGCCACATAATCCATGCACATGCAGTCGTCAGCCTACTTCACAGATGATAAAACTAAATCCCATAATGATGAAGGCTTTCCACAGAGCAGAATCAGTGAATTGGAAACTAGTATTAGCTGCTCTGCCCCTGAACTTGGCCGGCCTATTCCACAGAGCCGGCTGGGTCCTTAAGATTCTAGTCCTTCAGATTAACCTTCAGAGGGGAAGGGGATTGTTGAGAAGGACAAGTGGGAAAATGCCACCCAGCTCTTTCCTCCTCTTGGAGGCTTCCCCATGCTCAGTGGGGTCTTAAGGAGTCTCAGAATTCTATCACTCAGGAAAATATCTTCAATTTTTAATTAAACAATTATACAGAAAAGTTAAATTCAACCTTTATGTTTTGTTATCTTTTTTATGGCCAGGCTATGTGTCCATCTTTTTGCTCATGGGTGAACCCATCAAATTTTGTTAATGCATTTGAAAGTAAATTGTAAACGTCAGCATTTCTTCCTGCAAGCTTTGCCCTGTGCACAGTGACTATAAGCCGTGCACCACGTGCTGACCAATGCCTTGTCTCCATTCAGATGTGCTTTGTGGCTGAGCACCTGGTGAGGCTGCCTCCTGCCCTGGGGAGAGGTACATGCTGGGCTGGTTTGCTGCAGAGCTCTGCCCTCTAGCTCCTCAGTTGCTAGTGCTGTTCAGTTCCTGTCTCTTCTGATTTTTGATTTTGTTTTTGCCTAATTGCTTTATCAATTGCTGAGAGAGAGAGCCAGGAATCTCCGGCTGTGACGTAGAACTGTCCGTGCGTCCCTTTAGTGGCAGTCAGTTTTTGCTTCCTGTGTTTGGAGTTCTGTCCTGTATCCCTGCGTGTGCTTCATCATTAAGTCCTTCGGATAAGGCGTGCTTAGCCATTACTGGTATTATTGGAGTTGAAGTCTATTCTGTCATGTTGATGAAATCACTCCAGTGGTTACATAGGGATTCCTAAGGCGCCCCTCTCTTAATTTCTTTAAACTATCTAAGGCTTTCCTCCCTTTCTCCCTCCTGTCTCTTCCTTTTTTGGGGAAGTGGGTGATAGTTTTACTTTGTAGCCTACACTGGTCTTGATTTTCATTTTTAGTCTTTTGCAACAGCATCTGCCTTTTAATTAGAGTATTGAGTTTATTAACGTTTAAAATGTTTTTTGATATTTAAATTTGGTATTTTTATGTATGTCTCTGTTTCCTT
>NW_008353937.1:2465215-2483372 GCF_000622305.1 Nannospalax galili
TCTCTCTCTCTCTCTCTCTCTCTCTCTCTCTCTCTGTGTGTGGTGTGTGTGTGTGTGTGCTCTTGTGTGTGAGCGCAGGTGAGCCTGTACAGCGGTGCATGCGGAGGTCAGGAGGTGGCCTTAGATACTGGGCCTCACTTTTCACTTTCTTGGAGACAGAATCCCTTGTTTTTGCCTCCTTGTGTGTCAGCTGCTCACACTGGCCTGTGAGCTTCTGGGGACGCTTCTGTCCCTGCCTCTCATCCTGCTGTAGGACCCCTGGGAATACAGACATGTGCTAACATGCTCAGCTTTTGGCGGATTCTGAGGACTCGAACTCAGGTACACATGAAAGCAAGCACTTTCACCCTCTGAGTCATCTCCCCAACCCCTATTTGCTTTTTTTAATATTACTTTTTTAGTTGAATTTTTGTGATTTTCATACAGTATAGTTCGATAGTATTTGGTTCCCCTCCCCTGTCTGTACCTGCCCCCTGCCCCCGCCCAGTTTACTCTCATGTGTATAGTATGGCTTATAGAGTCGGATTTGTATCCCAAATGTCCTTCAGTGAGTGTCCATCCACTGGGCCCAACAAGAGTCCCATCCCTGCATGGCACTGTCTCTCCCCCTCCCAGCAGCCATCAATTGCCAAAAGTTCCTTAGGTTTGTATTTCTTTATTATTTTTATTTTATGTGTATGAGTGTATTGCCTGCATGTGTGTAACTGCACCTGTGTCGTGCATGCCTGTGAAGGTCAGAAGAGGGAGAGGGCATCAGATTCCCTGGAACTGGGGTTACAGATGGTTGTTAGCTGCTATGTGGGTGCTGGGAAGCAAACCTGGGTCGTCTCCAAGAGTAGCCAGTGCTCTTAACTGCTGAGCCACCTCTCTAGCCCCAGACTGAGGGAGTGGGTGATGACTGACTCTTGCTTCCCCATGTCTCTGCTGGTATATTTGTCTGGGTTGAGCTCACACAGAACTTATGCATACTGTCACTATGGCTGTGAGTTCATATGAGTAACTGACCTGTCTGAAAGACTCTGTTGCCTTGTGGTCATCCACGCCTTCTGGCTCTTACAACATTTCTGCCCCCCTTTCCACAATGATCCCTGAGCCTTGGGAGGCAGGGGTTTGAAATAGCGTCCTATTTGGGGATGAGCACTCTGGGCTCTTGTTCTCTGCACATTGACCAGTTGTGCATATCTGGGTTAATCACCTACTTCTACATAAGGAAACTTCTCTGGTGAGAGTTGAAAGATGCATTCAAGGTGCGCCACTTAGGGTTAAGTGTCTCACAGATACTTATTCTCTGCATTTGACCAACTATAGAACTCTGTGATGGTCTCTATCTGTTACAAAAAAGAAGCTTCTTTGATGAGGGGTGAAAGGGGCACTTGTCTGTAAATATGAGGATACATATTAGAAAAAAGTAAGAAATTACATTGGTCTAGGGATGTGGCAAAAGTAGGATTTTTCTCTAGGACCTATGACCTCTCTAGCTATGTATATTTCTGTGTTTACTGTACCACACAGGAATTCCCTTCTGTTGAGCAGGCCTTAATTCCAGTTAGACAGCTGTTGATTATCCCCAAGATAAGAGTGCCACTACTGCACCAGTAGCAATAGTTTGCTGGACCAGTCATTGTTCACTGAAAGGCTTTACAGCTATTGAAAGGTTTTCTCCCTTGACAACTTATGTTCTCTGACCCCATGAGAGCTGGTCCTCAGGGAGGAGCTTCCAGGTCGGTTCCAGCTCAGTTCCTCCAAGTAGTGTCTGAAGTGTGTCCCGTCTTCAGCAATAGGATCTTACCTTCAGGTTCTAGGACGCAATCAAGGACTATTGCAATAACCTGTGTTATTTTGGGAGTCTCTCGGACTACCCTGGCCAACAAATAATGCTTATATGTTATGAAAAAACAGAAGAAAATGTATTAGTTCAAAATCTTGCTGAAAATACACCTACACTAAATATATGAGTGCATGTGTGTAGGCTTTATAACAGAAGGCACAGTGCCAGGCAGGAGAAACCTCCCTGTTCTTTAATTCAATCTTGTCTACTGTCTTTTGAATTATTTATTTTATTTAGTTATATTTAATAATGTTTTACTTGTATATTCTGTATAAATTGTGTAGTACATTACTTTATCTGTCCACTTTTTTCTTTTTCTTTTTTGACAGTCATACACGAGCCCTATATTTACATCACCCCCACCCCCTTCCAGCTCCTGCCGCACCCCCGACTCCCTCTCAATTTCGTGTACTTACCTTTTACCAATTCTTCTTTCCCTCTTGTTAATAGTTGACCTACAGTTTACAAGACACAACCTTAATTTTCCTTGTTAATAGTGTTACTGCTTCACATAAATGGTAGACACTGTAAGCATGTAATTTTGTGTGGCTTGCCCCTTACATTGCAGTTGTCATACATATGAAATCTGAAAACATTATAAACAATAAAAGACAGTGGTTTTTATTTTAAGAAGACACAAGAACTTAAAAGAATTAAGAAAACAGAATTTGATAATGTCCAAGTATCTGCTGTTTCTGAGGGTTTATTGACATTTCCCTGACTCTTCAAATTGTACAAGCAAGTAAGGGACTTAAATATCTAGCTCTCTGGGTTTATTTTCCTTTAATTTGAAGAAATTTATTTTTTTTCCTTATTTTTTTAACTTTAAAAAATATTTATTATTTTTATTTCATATATATGTGTGTATTGCCTGCATGTAGGTAAGTGCACCCCTGTCGTGCAGTGCTCTGGAAGGTCAGAAGAGGCTGTCGGATCCCTTGGGACTGGAGTTATAGACAGTTGTTAGCTGCCATGTCGGTGCTGGGATTCGAACCCGGGTCTTCTGCAAGAACAGCCAGTGTTAACTGCTGAGCCATCTCTCCAGCCCCTCTTCCTTATGTTTTTGTTGAGCTTTTTAAATTTCATACAACATTTCCCAAACAAATCCATACCCCTCCCCCATCCATGCCTCCCCATCCCCCTACTGAATCCCATGTACATGGTAAGTCCTACTCATTCCAGTGTTTGTACCCAAATGTTCAGAGTAAATGCATCCACTGGAGTCTAGTCAGCCCATCCGGTGATCATATGTAAGTCATACTCTCCCTCACCCAGCAGCAGTCAGTTTTAAATAGTTCTCAGTCTAGTCTGGCCCACCACCTATTTGTCACCTCCTCTTTGGGCCCTTGTTTAATTGAGCTGACATGGGTCCCGTGCTCGACACCACCACTGCCACAGATTCACAGGAGCAAGCCTCCAGTGGCCTGGAAGCCTCCACCTCCATGTGTTCATGAACCAGCCCTGGCTCTTACAGTCTTTCTGCCCCTTCTTCCACAACAGTCCCTGAGCTGTGGGTGGGTGAGGCTCCATGTAGGAGTCCCATTCTACACTCTACAGTCTCTTACTCTCCAAAACTTGGCCAGGTTCTCCACACTTCTGCTGCGACTGCCCAGTGCACAGGTCTTCCAGGCCCTTTCCTGCAGCTCTGCGTCCTGCAGCTCTGCTCTGGCCTGCTCCCCCTTTACCTTAGGAACACATGTGCAGAGCTGTATGGGAAAGCATGCCCTGAGCACATGGGGGACAGAGATGGGACCCTATGTTGCAGAGCTGCATTCAACTTCTGCATGGTCATCTGAGATCTTTGTTAAAATATCACACCAGGGACTGCCAGGTTGCTTCCACTCCAGCTATGAGGTCATCATGGTGACACCATGCATTATGAAAAGGTGGCGTCCTCTCCTCCGTCTCTCTGGGTGGGATGGGAGTGCTCACTGTCCACTTGCCAGGCTGGCCACCCCCCCCCCCCCCCTGTCACTGTGGGGGGGAGAGGCTTGTCCTCCATCCTGAATCTCTGGATGCTGAGGTCCAACCTGGCTGGCATTCCTTGGCCCATTGGATGCAGGCCTTCCCGGGTGAACCGTCCTTCTCTGACAACCCCCATCTTCTCTGTCCAGGTCTCCGGAGGTCCTGGCTGTGTGGGTGTAGTCTATATCTTCTTTACCTGGTAGCCTGTTGCAAAGGGCTGAGGGCCAAGGAGGGCAGTGATGGGGCCTACCCCGGGCTCTGTCCCAGCCCCTAGTCTCGCTACACTGTCTGCATTCAGCCGGCTTACTAGGCCTGCCGGGGAGCCCATCATGCTCCTTCTGCCTCTGTCACCTCCCCATGAGGACATGATGGCAGGGGCTCTCTCAGGGCACCTTCACTGGCTGTAGTGGGTGCTCAGACTGCACACTTGGCTTTTCTGGGTATGTGGGGACAGCTATAGTCTTGGGCCCCTCCCTGAATCTCCTTCATCCTGACCGAGCCAGCTCCTCTGTCAGAATGCAGTCCCCAGGAACCAGGAGGGGGGTGAGTTCAGTCCAGGGCTCTTGATGCACACCCCTGCTGTGAGGCAGCCCAGGGCTCTCAGTGCCCACCCACTGTGTGGCAGAAGGGGGGCAGGGTCCTCATTCCTAAGCACCCGAGGTCACGAGGCTGGGAGTGGAGAGATGCATTTGTCCAGGGCTGCGCACCTCAGGGATGTGGCCCTATCCCATGACCTCGCCGGCATCTGTCGTCCTCCAGCTGGGTGCTCCCTCTCTGCAGGGGGAGCAGGTACGCTCTGGCTGGGTGTGTGATTCATTCTCTTTTAATTTTTAAATCTTTCCCCATCTCATTATGGTGTTTCATTTCCTTCCATCTGGCACTCCGAGGCTTTCACAGTATGAAATTTAAAATGAAGATGATGAAGGTGATAATATTGGTTGGAATAGAATATAACAAAAAAGTTTGCAATTAAAATAAACTTTAGTGTTTGATTTCCTCGCTGTTTCTCTGTCCAATAATTTGTGTCAGTATATACAGAGATGACAGGGGAGATAAATTAAGAGCTTGTACAGTAGAGCTGCTCTGGTGGAGAGGGCCTTCCCATCTGTAACCAGGCCCCTCAGGCCTGGGGTCCAGGTCATGGCAGGAGCTCTAGGAGCTATTTGGAGTGGGGAGGGGCCTGAGGAGGGTGTGTGCTAACTGACTGACCCAACAGAGAATCCTGAGTATATGGCCAACAAGCCCAGTCCAGCTTACAGATAGATCTGGCCTGCCTATGCAAAAGCAATAAAACAAAATGAAAAACAAAAATTGAGCTGTCATTTAAAAAGTACAGAAATTTCAGATTCAACCTGGTTTCTAGTCTCTGGAAACCTCAGAAAAGGCCAGTCCTGCAGGTCAGCTGTCACTGGAGCCCCTGGCCATTGTGTGTCCTGTGCCATTTACTCTCCAGCGACCTCTACCCCAAAGGAAGCTTAGGTGAAAAGAGAGACTGCGGAAACCCTTGTACCTGGTCCGCATTGTGATTTCCAGGTAGGCCTGGGACTAGGGAGATGCTGTCAAAAAACAACAAACAAACAAAACCAAACCAAAAAGATGTACTGTATGGAAATCACAAAATTCAATTAGAAATACATATTAAGGGGGAAAAGTAACCTGGGCTAAGGCTGCGTGCCCAGAGGGGCTGCCAGGACCTTAAAAGTCTGCTGGGGTGACCTCTCCTGCTTGGTTTCTCCTCGGGTTCTGTGTAGGGAGCATTGGGTTGACAGGAGGTGCGGCTTGGCTCAGCTCCCCAAGGACCCGCTGGCCAGGGTAGGAAGGAGGAAGCTGCTGCTTTTTGGTGTCAAGTCAGGAAGGGACTTCTTGTCCCCAGCTGTCAACCTCTTATTACTGGGGACTCTGCTGCTCCTGTCCCAACTGTGATGGCCTTTTCAGTATGGAGCCAGACTGCTGGAGAAGTTCTCTAGTTGAATCAGTCCCTGGGAAGACTACTTTTTCTCTTTTCAGACCCCCTGACATAGGAAGTGACTCTCCCTCCTTGAGCCTTCCGAACATGTTTTCCACCATGTCTGCCTTTCCGAGTCGCATCCGGCACCGGAGTGTCAGGGCCGAAGTGGCAGCTCCCCAGCCATGGCCTTGTCAAGCGCCCGTTGGAGACAGGGCTTCATCAGCCATGCCTAACTCGATTAGAGGCTGCCGTGGCGGCAGTAATAATACGTGACATTTATGTGAACATTTCCACTTCACACCGTACCAGCCCAGTGTTTTCATTTGTGCCCTGAGCATCTGCTGGGAGCTGTCCCAGAATATCCTTGTTCTAATCCTCCTCCCTCGCCAGCACACGCTTGGGCTTCCTGTGTCCACAGTGCTGGGCTGTTTGCTCAAGCTGATCCTCTCTGTTTGCTGTGCCTGCCTGACCCTGTCACTCCATCCCATCTCTGGGGGCTCAGGTCTGGTCATTGGCTTTCATCTCAGAGCAACCTGCTGCCCTGGTGCTCCCATCCAGCTACCCTGGAATGGCCTTTCTTCTTTGTGATAGCATCACTGCTGCAGAAACAACATGTTCTTTTCAGAAAAGAAGGGAAGTGCACAGAGGGTAACTTGCAAATCACACTTAACCCCACCCCCCACCCCCCCACAGGTACCTGTCACTCTTGACATGCATGTCTTGTTGATGTCTGGGTCTATAGCACTTGCTTTATGCAAAGTGACTTGGGTTTGCTCTTGGCAGCCTGCAGCTCCCTGTCATCTGACAAGAGCTCTGTCAATCTTCTGGACCAGTCTTTGTGGTTTCCCAGTATCTGGTGAATAGGGTTGGCAAGTCCCTTGTTGGGGCGTGGTGGGGTGTGACCTGGTTACCTTCACCTTCCCACCTGACCTCCACTTGCTGACTCACTTATTGAGGTGTTCTTAAGTGCTCTGTAGTTATTATCCCACACTCATGCCTTGGCCTGGCCATCCCCAGGGCCTCGTACATGGCTCTGCACCCTCAGACGCCCACCTCTGTGGATCACGTCTGCCCTGCCTGTGGGCCTGCCCGTCTCCCAGACACAGGACTTCATTTTGCTAGCTTTGTGCACTTCTAGGGCTGGCTCCACGACCGCTTTGGAAGACACTTGGGATCATCCATCGGAGTCCTTCAGGACGGTTTACAGAGCTGAGGTGACACTGGCTGGACAGGAAGTTACCTGTGGGCCTCTTGTGCTCTGATAGGTCCCTTTTCAACAGGGCAGTTGACAGTGATCCCATACTGCCTCTGGGTAAGAGCCTCAGAGTCTAGCTTTCACACCAGGCCCGGCACCAGCCTCTTGACCACAGAAAGGTCATGACCAAGTCCTGGCACTGTACTTCTAGCTGTTGCCTTGGGTTATTAGTGTGCCGTCGGTGTGCCTCAGTTTCTCCCATGTCAGGAGGAAGGCTCTTTGCTGAGAAGCTGGGGTAAATCTAAAGGTACGTTATGTGATAGTATACCAAGCAATGGAATGTAATAGTAGCTAAAATCACCAGATGGCTTGCTAGAGTTCATAGCTCAAAGTAGCTGAACTTAAAACAGATACAAATGTTTAAGAAATTGCATACAGCTGGGTGTGGTGGCACACGCCTTTAATGCCAGCACTTGGGAGGCAGAGGCAGGCAGATTTCTGTGAGTTCAAGGCCAGCCTGGTCTACATACTGAGTTCCAGGCCATCCGGGGCTACAGGCAGACCTGTCTCAAAAAAATAAATAAATAAATAAAATAAAAAAAAATAAACTACAGGCAGACCTGTCTCAAAAAAAAAATAAATAAATAAATAAAATAAAATAAAATAAAAAGAAAAGAAAAGAAAAGAAAAGGAATTGCATACTGAAGAATTGTAACATGGGCACAAGAGGCCCATGTACAAGTGTGTACAAGTGTGCTATCATTTGTACAGCACTGGTACATTATGTCCCCACCACCCCAGTGGTGGGCTCTGGGAGGTGTAGAGACGCACCTTTCCCGTGTGGCTGGAAGGACACAGCGCCAGGCACGGGGTCCATTTCTGTTGCTAACCCTGCGGAGTGTTTTCCTTTTTGCTATGTGAAAGATGAGGAATGGAGGCATACGGAGTAAAGGAACTGCTGAGGGGTTCAAAGCTGGCTGTCCCCTATTCCTGGCCCTCTTTCAGGTGGGGAGGACCAGCGGGATAGAAGTCCCCTCCCAGGCTTCTGGGGTGGAAGGCTCTGCATGGACCTCTGTCTTCCCTTCCCACACACCGCACTCTCCCACCATGCGCTGCTCTCTGGTCCCCAGAAGAGAGGGGTCTTGCAAGAGATCATTTACATAGAGAGGGCTGGAATCCCGAGAGGCAAAGGGAGTTCAGGACTGCCTTCTATTCCCTCAGCCTCTGCTTTAGTTCCCGTTGCTGGCCTAGGAGAGGGCAGTGAACGTTAGAACCTTCCCTGGGTGCACCCAGGTCCCTGGCACTTAGCAGCACAGTGTTCAGGTCAGGCCCTCTGTCCTTCAGCCCCGTGCTGATTTACAGAATGGCATCCCTTTTAGGGGAATACTGGCCTTAAAGGGCTCTGAACCAAAGGTCTGTAGAGCTGGCCCAGAGTGTCTGCTCCCCGCAGCAGAGGGGAGTTCTTCTCTGGCCTGGAGGCTGGGCCTGGCCATCTGCCCTGTCCTGGATTTGCAGATGGAAGGCAGCTTCCTGGGGTGGAAGAATTAAAGAGAATTTCTTAGCGTGTTAGAAGTGATGACTCAGACAGGGCTGATTGTTAAATAAAAGACTACACTGAGTAGCACTCAGAGCCCTGGAGGCCAGTCAGCAAGAGAGACCCGAGGGTGGCGTCCAGAGAGTCCAGCTTTGCTGTTGTCTGTGAAAATCGGCATCAGTGGGTATGGCTGTTTCTCACGGTTACCTCTACCACTCACGGAGAGACACCCCTGCAAAATGCTTGCTTATCTGTGTCCCTCCCGGTACCCTGTCTGTGTGCCCCCCTTCGACCCTTTCTCTCCTCCTTCTTTTCTTCCTCCCTCTTCCCTCCCCCTTCCCTGAACTTGAAGGCAAGGAATTCAGCCACATTTACTAAAATAATGGCTGTCAGCACTGGTGGGTTTCGTTGAATGAATCATTGGAGGTAATGACACAGCTTAATCCATTTTGGTTTTTGGATGTGTTTTCAGAATTCTGCTAAGCATAACTTCTCATGCAGGTTTCTAGAATTTACTATCAGTTAAGGATGGAGGAATGTGCTATCACAATCAAATCAGATACATTCACAAAACACTAACAGCACCTGTTAGTGACCATCAGAGGCAAGTACCTTTATTCTGTCCCTCACCGCTTTCTGTTGTCAGAGTTTGGGTATGTTGTGCACGTTATCTAGGCTCACATGACTCAGGGGAGCTGGGATCTGGAACCAGTGTCATTCCAAAACCAATTGTGAACTTCAGTTAGATCTCAAGGATGTATGGATCAGTCCTCAAAACCTGGTGCAGAAAGAACAGAAGCAAGCCAGATAGCAGCTCAGAGCAAGGGTGGAGCCCGAGCAGCTAAAGCACCAGAGCCCACGTGGAGATGCAGTTGGTTCCAATCCTCAGGGAGGCAAGACCTAGCCATGAGTGGAGCCCTCAGAGAAAAGCCATCAAGAAATGCCGCACCCTTACTGGAGGTGGGAGGGGCATCTTATTCAGGGGTCTGGGTCTGGCCCTCTTGTCTCCAAGTGGCCTCTGTTGGCCAGCAGAGTCCTACTCTGATCTGGCATCCTGAGTCCAACCTGGTAGGTCTGCTTTGTTCAAGCATTGATTCATGGGCGGTTCTCAGGCTCAGTGACCACTCAGCTTCCATTTCCATAGCTCTGTGTACCTGTGTGCTCACTGGACCATATTTCTTAAATGTTGGAAGCAATCCTGGTTATGAACTTACCTGTTTCAGACGGAACAAAGGGGACAGGTGGGCACAGGGAGACTCAGCACTACGCCCCGGTGTGTCCTCGAGGACCTACAGCAGGACAGAAACAGCTTGGCCGCGAAGAACCATCTTCAGAATCCAGCACAGAACCAGAGCCTTGTGAGGTGTACAGATGGGCAGATGAGGGTCTAGGGGTCGCCACAAGAGAAAGATGGCTTCTGTCCAGGGAGTGGGAAAGGCTTCTGGAAGCTATGGCTTTGCACTAGGTCCTGAGGAACAAGACCTTGTGTTCTGGAAGTACAGGTGGGGTGGGGGGTTCTCAGGAAGAAGAACCACATGGTTTTTTGTTTTGTTTTGTTTTGTTTTGTTTTTACTACCTTAAGTTGTGGTAACAGACTATCCCTAAATGTCAGCGAGTTAAAGCAGAAGTTGACATCTTTTCACACCATCCATGACAAAAGGTTGATGAAAGCTCAGCAGTTTTTTCTAAGCTTGTCCCATCCCAGAAGCCAGGTTGGCCAGCCTCACCTGTGCTAGGGTGCTTGGCCAAAGCCATGTGGCCAGACCTGGGCACCCACAAGGCAGGGCCATCTTCGTCCTGTGGGGGCCATGCCAAGGAGGCCTGGCAGTGTGAAACACACTCTGTGTCACAGTCCCATGACTAGTGGGGTGGTCCAGAGCTCCTCACCACTGAGCTCCCCCAGGGCAGTACCTCTGCGGGCAGAGCTCCTCATCGCCGTGTCCCTGGAACGGTACCTCTAAGGACAGAACTTCTGACTTAGGAGTCGTGTGGGCCTCTCCGCCTCTTGCCTCTTTGGCCTTTCTCCTCGGTTTGAACTGTACTGCTGCCCCTCAGCTCTGCTGCAACGCCTGGTAGATTCTCTGAGAAGAAGCGAAATCATTGCCGCATACGTCGTCCTCAGTAGCATTTTCTAATTTGGATTGTGGCGAGACAACTCTGGGTGGTTTTTATTCTTTATTGTCACTACAGTTCCTCTGACAGGTTGTCAGCTGCCAGGGTGCGACCCGTCAGCATCGTATTTTCAGGGTGAAATGGGTTTAATCCCTCAACGGTGCAGTCGTGTCTCGCTCCCCCTTCTGCTGCACGGGACTTATAACCCTTAATGACAACCATGACAAGATGGGATGCTCAGAGCCTCAGTTTTATCATGATGGGCTGACAGATGACAGGGAGCCACGCTCCTTTTATGGATGCGGTGTGGTGGTGTGGCCTGTCTGAAGCTGCCCCTCCCACCCCAACCCACCCCCGTGCAGCACACAGAGAAAGAACTGAGCTTCGGGCAGCTCTGCGGTGTGTTTTTAACCTGTTCAAAGACGGCATGTGAGGCCGCTCTTGGCTGTAATGGTGCCAGGCCTCATGGGGAGGAGCATGCATCCCTCCTAGGGCCCACGGGTCAAACCCCATCCGAACATTGCAGCTGTCCTCACTTCCCCCTCTGAAGTGGGAGTGTAGTGCCTGCCTCCTAAGGTGGTTGTGGGGATCGGAGGTAAAGCTGAGCCTGATGCAGCTGGCATCCGATAGACAGGAGATCTTGCTTCCTCATGTTCTCATTTGTCAGATTGGAAAACAGCCTCACAAGGTTGGATGCGTTCCCAACCTCGCAGCTTCTGGTTGTAGAGAAGGGGTTGGAATGATCTGGAAACTTCTGCTGCTGCCTGTTGGGCAGCCTGGGAAGTAGAGGGGCAAGAGTCAGGGCCTTGAGTTTCCTTGGTGCCCAGGACAGAAGATTGACTCAGGGAGTGGCCTTGACTCCTAAGGACTGGTTTTCCAAGCACTGCCTGCTTGGGGCAGGCTGAGGAGCTGAGGAGCAAGACGTGTGTGGCGCATGCATACCGAGCGTGATTAACATTGCTGCCGTGATTTCACACTTGGGATCACCTTTGGGTGGCTGTGGTCATCCCTCCTTTCCCTTCTGAGTCACTCCTGTGGGGCACATGTGCCAGCCAGTGCTGTAGTGAGGCAGAGCTTCTAGAGCTTCCAGCTGCAGAAGGCCAGTCGCTCTGCCTTGATAGGGCCAAACATTGAGAACATTGTATTTTAAGGGTCCAAGTTACTGCTGTGTGTTAATCTGCCACTGACGCCTCTTACTCCTTTTAATGTCTTGGCTGGAGAAAGGGGAGTTAAACAGCACAGTTTGCTTCCTTGAAGGCTGCTTTCCATGTACTGTGGTGAATGCAAAGCAGAGGTTCATTTCCAAGCCTTTGATCTAGTCATTAACTCCCTTGTCTTCCCATGTAATCCCGAGCCAGCCAGCCGTCCGTCCTACCTACACTGTAGTCTGCAGAATCATTTAGTGTGCATTTAGCTCCGCTCAGTGTTGCTCACAGTGCGTGTCACCTACAGGTTAGCCGTAGCTCTGACCCCACTGCTCAGGCATGTCCCTTCTTCACAGTCAGAATGGAGGGGAACATGCATGTATAAGGCTCAAAGGGCACAGCCCTTCCTAAGTATTCGCTCCTTGTCCATTGCATCTGAGGTGTCTGGGAGAGCCCAGATATGAAAGAAGATGAGTGTGGGCCAGCACCTGCCTCGAGCCATCCACGATGCTCGGAACCTTCCAGTTCTTCATGCCTAGTGGAAAAGGTTAGCGAAGTGGCTGGTTTACTTCCAACAACTTCTTTGTGTGTTGTCTAGTGCTCCTGTAAGACTGGATGTACTCAAGCCCACAAAGGGATAGCCACCCCCCTTACAGACTAGTGGGCCATGCTTTAGATCCCAGAAGAGACCGAATAGTTGGAAGCAGAATGGACCAGGGTGGAAGGTAGAGAAGGCCGAGTCTGGAGGCCTTGCCTGAACACCCTTGGGCATCTGTACAGCGTTCTTGACTCCAGCCAAGGCACCTCTGCATCCCCGCCTCATCCTCCCTGAAGCTGGGTGCTTGTGTCAAGGTCTCCAGAGCTCCAGGTCCTGTGTAGAAGCTGAGCTTCAAGAGAGCCACATCATTAGTCTAGGTGGAGCTGAGAATGGGGAATGGGAAAGCAGCATCCTGAGGGCTCTATGGGGAGAGACCAGGAGGGACCCTGGCTGCCTAAGGCTCAGGGAGGGCTAAGCTTGGCCACCCCCAAGTCTGAGGCCAGCACTGCACCTGAGAATGTACCTGTGACCTAAAGCTACTGAAAGACACCTTTTAAATACGTCAGATTTTATGTTTCATTGTAATGCATTGAGCTTTGCGTATATTCACCTATGGGTTACCTCCTCTGTGCAAAACATAGAGATGCCATGGTTCTTTGTATGACAGTCCCCACTGGGTGATTCTGCCAGGCAAAGCAGTAAGAAAGTAGGGGACCTCTAAAGTTTAGAGGATTGTCGATCGTTAGCTTGATTTTAAGAGAATCATTTTTTAAAAAATATTTTATGTGTATGAGTATATTGCCTGCATATATGTCAGAGCAGCTGTGTTGTGAAATATATGTGGATGTCAGAAGACGGCATCAGATCCCCTGGATCTGGAGTTTTGGACAGTTGTTAGCTGCCATATGGGTGCTGGGAACCAACCCAAGGTCCTTTGCAAGAGCAGCCAGTGCTCTTAACTGCTGAGCCATCTCTCCAGCCCCAAGAGAATCATTGTTTCAATCGTAAGCGAATAGAACTCATGATGATTCCCAACCTCACTAGGTTCTTGCTAGTCATACATTTTCCCCAAAATGCACTTGCCATTGCAGTGTGGTCTACAGGCTGAGGGCTGCTCTTGCACCCCTCCTTCAATCATGTCCATGTTGGCAGTACCTTGTAGGGCTGACAAGGTGCTGGTTAGGATCAAGGGAGGGTCCCTTGGTAGACAGTCCTGCTCTGAGGGAGGACTGCACCAAGGACAGGTGTCTGCAGGGTTTGGGAGCTAGAACTAGGGTGGTGTTCTCCAGTGGGAAAGGGCAGGGCACATTGTAGGTACGAGACAGGATGGCCTGGTCACAGCTCTTGTAGCCATGAACTCGCTCACCAGCAGGAGACTGGTGCATCTTACAAACATTTCTGCTTCATGTGCAAAGAAGCCAATGTCAAGGAAGTCCCATCTCTTACCTGGCCTGGGCTCCGGACCCAGGTTTTCTAATTACGGAAGCCCTACTTCTCCAAGGGGCTTAGGGGCAGGTTAAGACATGCTATATCTTTTTGTGCAACTTCCTCTCAGGATTATTGAGGTACAGTAAACTGTAGCCATGCACTGAATTTAGCCAGGCATGTGGGTGCATGCCTATCTTCCCAACACTCAGGAGGCTGAAGCAAGAGAATCACAAATCAGAGGCCAGCCTGAGACCTTATCTCAAAACATCAGCATCTGCCAAGCTTTTGCACACCCAAGAAATTTCTAGCACATTCCACTGAACACACATTTCTCACATCCCCAGATTCTTTGTACCCTTTTGCTGTCTCTCCCCAGGAAACTGCTATCCTGCCTCTAGCACCATAGCTCAGTTTATATGCATTCTATAATTTGTATGAACACGTTGTTCGTTTACACACACGCTTGACCGACATTGATCAGCCTGATGATTTTGAGATTATCTGGCCATGTTGGCAAATATTGTAGTGACGTCCCCTTTGCAGCTGACTAGAACTTCATTCTAAAGGCATGCAGTCATTTTTAGGCCACATCATCTCGTCGGTGGACTTTTGGATCATTTCTACACATGTAGCTAAAGTAGTGAAAGCTGTTATGGCTACTCACACATCCTCACATAGAAATGTTTGTTTTGGTATCTAAGAGTGGGACTACTGACTTGTGTGATAGGTCTATGGCTAGCCAATAAAGAGAGGGCACGGGGCCCAGTGGTGGTACCTGCCACGTATGAGGGGACCTGGTTCTGTGTCATTACCAGCACTTGATAGTGTTGGCCTGGAGTTCCCAGGAGTTATTCTAATGGGTGTGTTTCTTGTTGGGACTTTTGAAGTGTGCACTCTCTGATGATTGGTCAAGCCTGTGTCTTCTAGTGTGCTTACTGATCATTCTTTTTATGAAGTATCTGTTTAAAATGGAATTCTGTCCATTTTCTTTTAAACTGAGTTGAGTTCTTAGTTTTGAGAGTTGTTTTTTTTTTTTAAATAGTTGGCTCTAGGCCTCTGAATTCTGAACTCCCTCAGTCCCTGGCTATGAAGGTGGAAGTTTGAAGTTTTGATAAGGTCTCAGTCATGGCTGCACTAGTTGGGGTCTGTTCAATGAGTAACTAAGAGAGAAAAAAATCCAAACTCCAGTGTAGTTTGGAGAATCAGCTTCAGTTCTGTTGTTACTGCCTTTGCCCGGTTGGATTGAGTCTGCCTCCTTGGGGTGCAATCTGAGATCTGTGCAGGTTTACACACAGAGTTAGACCCTATCCTCAGCTCCCTCCCCTCTCAACCCCCTTCCCTATACACAGGTGAGCAAGGAATCCAGCCCAGGCCCTGGCTTTCCTGGGTAGGAAAGTGCCTCAGGCACCTCTGAAATTTTAACCATCTTTGTATTCTGCTGGTCATCCCCCAAGAGGACAGGGCCAGACAGGTAGAAGGTGACGGTTGGCTCTGCTTCGGTACCTGTGGTATGATGAGAGGCTAAGTGCTCACATGATGAGATTCTGTCCACGCAGTGTTCCTTTCCTGTGTGCTTTATCAGAGAGACAAGTGGAAGCACAGAGGGAAGGTGGCTAGAAGGGGTGCTGCCGTGAGCACGTGCCGGCCAGTGCCAGTGGGGCCAAGGCACCACGGGGCAGGAGCAGGCCGAGGGACCAGCTTTCCTGTGCATCCCTCACTAGCCAGGTGCTTCCAGGAGCCCTGGTCTCCTCAACACTGAAGTGGGAGTAGTCAGGCTTGCCATCGGACCTCAGAGTGAGTCTCGGGGATTGGCCTCAGATCTTTGCTGGCAAGCGCCTTTACCTGCCGAGCCACCACACCAGCCTGGTTCTTTGATGTCTGATTAACGTGATGAAGAGAACACATGGTATTCTTAAATCCAGAGGTCAGAACCTTCCACGGCACACACTTGCCTTCTTCCTTCAGTGACATCCTAGGGAATAAGCCACCAGAGGCCCTCCAGGTGTTTTCTCTCTGGATCTTCAGCCCTCTGGGTCTGGTATGAGAGATGGGTATGCTGTGTGTCCTGACCCTGCCTAGTGTGAACTGAGTGGATCAGGCCACCCCTTTCCCTTTCTGCTTTAGCGTGAGACTTGGAGGAGGTTTCCTCTTTACTCTACAAACAGATCTAGTCCTGGCTTAGGTCTCCAGACAGTGTTGTGGTGTCACTTGGAATCAAAGAAGGAGGCAGGACCTCCCTGGATTCCCCCATGCACACAGCGGTCCTCTGGCCTCCCTTGGTCCCAACCTGAGCTCTCCCAGGCTCAGTGAGCTAAGCTGACTTCTGTAGGAAAGCTGGGCATTACTCAGGCCCCCTCAGCCACATAAGGCATAGAAACTTGCAAGTAGTCGACTTCCTGTGATGATTCAGAACCCGGAGAAATAGCTCTATGGCACTGTGGCAGCGTGCCCTAGTCTGGCCTCGCTTAGGTGAAGTGGCTTTGCAAGCAGCTGAGCCCTGGTATAGCGACCAGGTAAAACTCAGAGCTCAGTGACCTGTCGGAAGACATAGCGAATTACAAATAGACCTTGGTATGTTCAGAGTCCCACAGAATAACGGAAAACCTACCAAGACTCTTGTTCTCATGGACACTTTAATCTCAACATGGACAGCACTGGAATCCCTAAGCAGCTCTGGAGAAATCCAGAGTCCTGCCTAGAGACAGAGCAAATCTGGACAAATGGAATTCCTGATGCTGGTGGAGACGTCGGCCAGTCATGACACAACCTGGGGTCGACTGCGTGGGCAGCGGTTTCTTTCTCTAGCTGCTCTGTGCCATGGGAAACCAAGTTGAAGCAAACAGCTTTGTCCAAGAGAGGTTGGGATATAGTGGGAAACAGACACCTGACTGTGGTGTTTCTTTCTCTAGCTGCTCTGTGCCATGGGAAACCAAGTTGAAGCAAACAACTTTGTCCAAGAGAGGTTGGGATATAGTGGGAAACAGACACCTGACTGTGGCTTCAGTGGAGAAAATGTTCCTGAATCCAGGATGAGGGATGATAACACGGAGACCCCCAGCACTCATCTGGCATTTTATACCATACAAAATGTTGTCTTTGTTGAGGCTATCCCATTGTTCCTGAATCCAGGATGAGGGATGATAACACGGAGACCCCCCAGCACTCATCTGGCATTTTATACCATACAAAATGTTGTCTTTGTTGAGGCTATCCCATTTGATCTTTAGTGTAACTTCCTGTAATAGCCATCACTTTTATAACAGCTTTATTGAAATATGATTTGCATACTGCCGTACCTTTCATCCATTTAAAGTGCGCAACTCAGTGGTTTCCAGTGGTTTCAGAGCTGTGCAGCTGTCACCACGATCCATTTCAAAATATTGTCATTACCCTAAAAATAATAACTATAATTTTTTTGAGCACCAATTATACCAAGTGAGCCAAGTATTCTCCTGGATCCTGATGTGCCCTCCAGGATAGGACATCCATTTTTCAAGTGATGAGCCTGAGATGTGGAGGCAATCAGATAGCTGCCTCCGCTCACCAGAGTTCAGTCTGTGTGGCCCCAGAGCCCTCCTTCCCCCTCCACACAGCTGTCCATGCCATGAGGCCCACCTGTGGGACACAGCCCTGGATCAGTGTTCTTTCATACACTTGCACCCTGCTCCACGTCTTCCTGCTGTGCCACAGAGGCCGTGGGAGTGTGGCCACACCACAGCCTGCTGCTCTGCCTTAGCCCAGGGTAAAGCTGCTTCTCTGGGAGACCCATGTAGAGGAGAATCCATTCATATGACTTGTAAAGCAGGAGCTAGGACCTTGCTCGGCTCCTGCGGTTGGGGGCGGGGCATTGGAATTGAGGGTGAATCTCTTTTTTTTTTAAAAAAAATTTGTATTTATTAAATTTTTTTGTCAAGCAATCTTAATCATCTTTATTCCCCCTTCCCCACTGGCATTCTCCCACAGCCCCCCACTGGAGCCCATATACTCTGTCATCCCTGTTGAGGCCCACTGTATTGTCAGTGTCCCCAGCCATTCCCCAGTGCAAGTCCATCCACTGAGGTCTAGTCAGCCTCTCTAGAGTCCCTTGTTTTAGGAAGATCAGCTCTTCTTTACCTAGCAGCAGTCAGTTGCCAATATTTCTTCAGATACAATGGGGGGTCTGCTTCTCCACTGTCCCAGCTCTATGCTATAAGCTTTGGAGAGCGTGATGAAAGTGCCGAGGGAAAACATCCATGGATGATCCAACACCAGCTTCAAGACCAAATAACCACATTAATGGCCAACACAGCACACATCATTGGTGCAGTAGTGGCACTCTTGTGTCCACTATCTCCACTCTTTTTTTTTAATTTATTGAGAATTTCATACAGGCATATAAACATATAAGGTGTTTTGATCAAATCCATGCCCACTCCCTCCCCTCCAACTCCTCCCATATCTCCCCATCACTTTTTTCTGATAACT
>NW_008353937.1:2483411-2509624 GCF_000622305.1 Nannospalax galili
TTCTTCTCCAACTCCTCCTATCTCTCCCCATCACTTTTTTCCTGATAACTTCATGAACTCTTTCTTCTTCTTTTATTTTTTATGGGTCCTTTGCTACTCTAACATTTCCCCCTCTGATGAGGTAACCCTAAAAATCCTTTTAGGGATTAGATAAGAACTCCCAAATACATTTGACATTTTTGGCCTTTGGAACAGAGTATGTTGCTAAGAGGCCCAAGGAAATTTTGACTTTTAGCCAAGAAACTGGTTACTTTTCTTTGAGGTCTTTTATACCCTAACTGCCTAGCCAATTCCTACCTCCTATTCTTATCACACCATCCCCTGAAGAGGTTACCCAAGTTGCTGATAGGGAATCGGAATGCAGTAGTGGCACTTTTTTTTTTTTTAAAACGTGTATGTGTGTGTTGCCTGCATGTAGATAAGTGCACCCGTGTCGTGCAATGGCCGTGGAGGTCAGAAGAGGCTGTCGGATCCCCTGGAACTGGAGTTACAGACAGTTGTCAGCTGCCATGTGGGTGCTGGGATTCGAACCCAGGTCTTCTGCAAGAACAGCCAGTGTTCTTAACTGCTGAGCTATCTCTCCAGCCCAGTAGTGGCACTTTTTAATCTTGAGGGTGAATCTCATTTTACGTAGCTAAGGAAAGAAAGCACTCAGAGCTCCTAAAATAAACTCTCCATAGAAGTTCAAGGCAGGGCCTTGTACTTCCCCAGCAGTCCTGGCAGGGGGAGGGGGGCGCAGGAAGGTCCTCACACTTCCCTGGGGCTTTGGAGGAGCAACACCAAGCTCTGGCTGTGGGCTGCATGGCTTCTGTTTTCCCTCTAATACAGGAGAGGCAAATGATTATTTGTGTCTAAGGGATTATTGTAGGCCCCCAGCTGGTGACTTTCACAAGCACATACTCTGAATGGGTCGAGCACTGAGCAGCGACCATATGGACCACGAAGGGTTGGTTCAGAACAGCTGCAGGCTGGAGGGCAGGGAAGGCCATGTCCGATTGGACCTTCAGCTCTGTGTAGAGAATGCAGGACGGCCCCTGAGCTTGGCTCTCTAAGTGCCACCCAGTCAAACCATCCAGGTGACTGGCTCTCTCGCCAGCACTCTGGGAACATGGAGGTCTCTTCTTACTCTTGCAAGTCTGCCTCAGCCCTCTACCATGCAGCTGGACATGGGCTCTGTATCAGTACAACACGTGTCCATGCTCAGTGTGATGGGGTGCTCTTCCCAGCCTGGCTTTCCTATGTGTTTAAATGTCGTCATTATTGATTCCCTGGTGAGGTCACCAGCCTCTAGCAGTGATGTGGCTAGCAGCCTGCTCTTTTCGGAGTCGTTCAGCATCACAGTCTAGCACCAATTCTGGACAAGTATTTTCAGACGTGGCCATAAAATTAAACCTAAAAATTGACATTCAATGATAGCATTAATTTTCTTCCATAATGACTCTCCAGTGATAACCTGAATGAACCATGGTGGGGCAGGAGGGAGCAGGAGGGCTGTGGTAGGAATAACAGGTTTCAGTTCCGAACTGAATTGGACTCTGGAATTAAGCTGTTCCACGGCCTTGTTTTATTATCCTGTTTCTGTTGACCTTAGGTTTTCCTTAGCTTCTTAGCACCTTAGTCTGTCCCCCCGTGACACAGAGCACAGTCGTGTGACAGTTCTGTGTGCAGAGCACTGTCTGTGCTCCAGGCACTGATCATGGATCCACCATCGTATGTAAGTTGCACAGAATCTTGAAAGCCCAAGCTTAGTGGAAGAAAACCCTGCCCCTGGCTTTCCCACTCTGTGAGGTGCCCTCAGAGTACAGGGAGATGGAACTACCCCAGGGGGACACCCTGAGGGCTTAAGTGGTCTGACAAGCCTCCTGCAGGGGCTTAAATTTGATCTGTCATCTTAAGAGCCACAGAAGCCCTGTGTTAGGGAACATGTGTAGTCCTGGTCTATCTCTTCCATCTGGGATTCAAGTCTAGCCCCTTCCATCACCTGGTAGGGAGCATCTTCAAGTGCCAAGTGCATTTGTGCATGTGAGTGCCCTCTTCCCATTTACAGTAAGAAGTCATGTCAGGAAAGTAAGAGCAGGTGGTAGAGGCAAGCTGATGGTGTGCCCGTGCCTCACCGTGTTGCCAGCTGAGTCCCTGATGTTACTCCTGGGTCAGCAAATGATCATGACAGGTCTAGCCTCCTGTCCCTTCTGACTCTTCCCTGGGAAGATGTCTCCATGCTGGTGTCCTTACAAAAGTCCTCCCATTCCTGAGACAATACTGAATAGGGAGCCAAAGCCTAGGTTCTTGTCCCAGGTTAGCTCCCGAGAAGGTAGTCCTCCCTAATCCCCATTAGGCCTCCCTTCATTAGAAAGGAACAAAGGGTGAACCCACAGAAAGCAGAGAACTGTTAGGAAGGGTTCTAACTGGACAAAGGCCCAGCACAACCCCCCCCCGCCCCGAAAGCCACCTGAAAGGTGGTCACACCCTACAAAACCTATGGTCAAAATAGGCCACTTGCCATGGGTCAAGTGCAGGCTCACTCACGAGTTCAGACATGCATGAGATCCGTGCTTGGTTGTGATGTTCCAGAAAGGCACCGCTGTGTTTTGGAATTACTGTCTGGAACACTTTGTGGTGAGGAGAAGGGGGTATGTAAGCACCTCTGATACGTACTGGCCTCTCTGATGAAAGCTCCCACATGTACATGAGGAGGGGCATGTGCACGTTTCACCAGCAGAAGACAGCAGGTAGATGCCTGCATTGGCTCCGAGTGGCATCTGGTAAGAGGTGTGGTTGGAATAAGGGATCAGAGATTTGTTGCTCAGTCCCTGAGACAGTAGCCAGACCTTCATCCAGTTGGCTGGTCTGGTGACTCAGCATCAAGCCACTGGCTCGCTCCTGGTGCTGCCCTAAACAAGGTTCTAGCCGTCTTTCTGTTGGCAGATATCACGGCCACATCTCCGAGACAGCCTCAGGGGCATGAAGGGCCTACTCAAGGTCACGTACAAGTTGAGGCTGAACTAAGAACCCAGATGTGTTAGTCACTTTTCTGTTGCTGTGATAGAAACACTGACCAAGGCAAATTATAGAAGGAAGAGTTTATTTGAGCTTATGGTTCCAAAGGGACAAGAGTCCATCATGGTGGGGAGGCATGCCGGGAGAGGCGACTGGAGGAGGAGTGGAAGCTAAGCTCTCACATCTTCCAGCAGGCACAGGAAGCAGAGAGCGACTAGAGATCTGGCAAGGCTTAAGAACTCTCTAAGGCCGCCGCTAGTCACGTGCTTCCTCCAGCATGTCCACACCTTCAAAGACCTCCCAAAACAGCGCCACCACTGGGGACAAACTGTTCAAATACTTGGAGCCTGTGGGGGATATTCTCATTCAAACCATCACACCAGCTCAAGTTGGTCCTGAGCCGAGCTCCCTCCTCTGCCCCACCACTGCTCAGGGCCCGTGAGGATGAACAAGGTGCTGCCCTTTGCACATCAACTCCTTCCCTTATGGAAGGTAGTTATAGGAGATGGCTCCCTGTCCTCCTCTTCATTTACGCTCATGTTTGCCTTCTCTCAGCACCTAGCGCCCACACTGCCCAGTGGCTCTCCTTTTGTGGCCAGCTTTTCATGTATGTTCCCCCAAATGCCTGCTGTCAGCAGGGATCTCTGCCTCCCTCAAAAGTGACAGGATTCAAATCATGGTAGTTGCCGTTCTCACTAAGATTCTGCTGGTCCTTCTGGCTTTAGAGACATGTAGAATGATTTCAGTCACATTAAAACACAAATACCTTAGGAAGAGATGATGGAATTAAAACTTTAACATTAGGGTGTTATATTCTGAATATCTTTCTTGTTTGTGCTTTCTTCTGTTTTCTCTCTCTCTTATAAACTGCCTACTTATATAAATGGGAAATAAAGGAGAACGTTACACTTTAAGACGCTCTCTTGCTGCCTCACGCTCTGCCTACCCAGTGGTGCCTCTGACCAGTCTTCCCCATCAAGCTCTGGGGCAAATGCTGTGAGCTTTGCGACTGCAGTGGCCCTTTCTAGAGCCAGCATGGCCCTTGATACCACATCTTTGTGCATGATCCTGGACAGCCACAAAGATTCTCATGGTTTTGCTGAGGAATCCGTCCACACACGGTCTAGCAATAACATAGACACTCACTTTTACCCATCAGCCAACTCACTTCAAGTCATGCTTGGGTTGGAGCCAGAGTTTAGGATTCCTCATGGATGGAAACCAACTTCCTTTCTGTCCCCCTTCTTCCATCCACGTGACATACCTTGACTGAGTGCCTGACTATGCCAAGAGATGAGGTTTCCAACATCAGCTAGCCAACCCCTGCTCCATGGTGAGGACAGGCTGCAGGTCAGAGCAGCAGCCAGAGTGTGGACATAAGCAGGAAGAGATGCACTGATTGTGATGTGGGGAATGTATTCAGTTTCCTCCATCATCATCATCCAGCTGATTATTTGCAGAGTCACTGCATGTCCTGGACACTATTCTATGCCCAGGGAACCTGGTCGGCAATACCAAGTGCATCTCTGCCCCCAGGGAGCTAAACTCCAGTAGAACTGAGAAAGAACTAACCCAGAGATAAATCTTTAAGTTCATGATAAATGCCCTGCCAGAAATAAATGGAAGGCATCAGGAGCGAGTACAGCTAGGGGCCTGAGGGGACACTGCAGTGACTGGGATGAGCTAGGAAGGCACCTCCAAGCTCCAGCCTCGGAGATGGAAAGGGCCCAGCCATACCATGGCTTAGAACATTCTAGGGATAAAAACTAAGGCAGAGAGAGTTGCCTGTATTCTAGGAATGGTTTGATAGGCAAAGGGCCCAGCAAACGGTGAGAGGGCTGTGTTAGAGGAGAGGTGGGTTTGATCAGAGAGCTCAAGGGAGGGCCCCCGAGCTCTGTGGCCAGAGGCTACAGTGGGGAGATAGGGGCTATGGCGGCTGTGGTGAGGGGAGCCTGGTAAGCCCATTTGTCTGCAAGAGGACATGCACCATGGGATGATGGCAGGCGGAGCTTGGCATACAGGGAAAGGTCCCCAAAGTGCAGTCAAGGTAAGTGTGTCCGTGGCCATCCAAGAAGGAATTTAAGTCCTGACCCAGAGCACGGTCGAGCAGCACGTGGTGTCCTATCCCCCACACCCTATTACAGAATGGAAATCCTCATCTAGGAGACACAGGTCTTCTCAGAGGCCCAAATCTGTGACTGGCTCTTTTTGAAGTGTATGTTGAACCAGCTCTGCCATCACGGCTACCTTGGGAGTCTGTTATTTCATTTTCCAGGAATGAATCTGTCAGGAATTGCTAACGATAACGATTCACTAGATCGCTTCACGCCCGTGGGTGCTGAGCCCCCAACGGCTTGCAGAAGAAATTGCCCTGCTGGTCTGTTCTCTGATATTCTCCTTATTCTCTCAGATTGGCTATTCAAGTGGACAAGTTCGACTTTGAGAGTGTCCCAGAACCCCCTGGAGAGAAGGGCCAGTTTGCAAGTCCCAAGCAGCTGGAAGAGGAGAGGCAGGAGGCGTGTGGCCTGGAGATCAGCAGCAAACTGGACATTCGCTGGAGAATCATATCCTTCTCAGTGTCTTCTCCCTGGGTCCAGGGCATACCCCTATCCCACCCAGGGCTTCTTACTACCTACAGGGAGCCGAGAGGGCCTTAGTACTGAGTTGCAACCACAGACAGCTCCAAAATGCCATGGCCGGACACAGTCCAGAGGGCTGGTGTTCTCTCAGCCTCGTCACACTTCAGGAGCCCCACTTAATGAGGTATTGATTCTAAGTGGGGAAAGGCCTTCTTGGGATCAGTGGTGTTCCTGACTTTGGATCCCATATTTCTTGTGAGGGTTGGTATTCATGCCAATGACAGGTCCTAATGGCCACCTATCAATGCTAGGCTTGAGCAGTCCTCCGACTGACAGTGGGAGATGTGGATGCGGTTGTGTGGGAATCAAAATTGGATTGTACAGTTTAGTGAGGCGTGAAGACTCTCTATAGAAGGACTGAGAGACTTTTCTGTGGACTGTGCTGGGAAAGAGGAAAGTTTTATAAAGTTTCAGAGCTCACCCCTGGACTCTGACCCCTGCCTGGTTTGTGGTTAAGGTTCAGCTGAATGAGTGGATGGTCAGAAGGACCTGGGCACACTTGCTTGTTAGTTTGCTTAGCAGTTTCTGCAGAGCACCCACTCAATGGGTCAGATGTGCGACACTGAGTGGACTGTCAGTAGTAGACAGAAGTTTATTATTTATTATTCTTTTTACTTCCAAAGGGTGGGAAATGCACTGAAGAGCTGCGAGAGAATGGCCCTGTCCGTGTACCCCAGGAAGCGGCACCTCTAATGTATCTACCTATACCACCTTCATGTGTGGGCTCTGTGGTTATGGGTATGGCCAGACTGTGTCATTGGGACTAGAACATTCCAGAGGGCCTCCCTGGGTTCTGGAAGCATCCTCCACTTACAAGTGGCTCGGGCTCTGGGATCTGAGGCATATTCCTTTGTTTAAGCTGAAGTGAACCTGACTTGGTGAATGAGCAACACAGAGAGTTTTGGACAATATAAGCACCTTGCATATTGCTAGAAGGTTCTATGGAGCAGAGTCTAGTAGAGAATGTGGAAACTCGTAGAGTAAACAAAGCAGCCTTGTAGAGTTGCAGAGGTTCATATTTGGCAGAGAAGTAGAAGTTGGGGATGGCGGGAATGAAGGAACAGGGTGGCCAGAGAGGTAGCAATGCAATGTCATGTTCACCGTGTGCTAGGCCTGCTGTGCTCTGTGTTCTTCTGCATACTCTGACCACCACATCCTCAGGAGATGAGCCGACTCTCCTCCAGGGTCATGGTTCAACTAGGGGTGGCCCAGGAGGGTTTGCCAGCAAAGATGTATCCTGGAGCCCAGCTCTCCTGGGAGAGATGTCACGTGTTGTCTACTGGAGAACCAATTCAGGACTTGAGCCTTGTGAAATGTTGCTGTGATGCCGGAGCTGAGGAGTGACTTGAGAATGAAGCTGGAGGTGCCATTTCTGCAGTATGGCGCAGAAGCACCCTCTCTGGTCTCAGTGATTTAGCCTCACGTGAGAGCCTTAGGCGGGGCAAGGCAGGCCTGGATGTATGCCTCAGCGTGATAGTACCCTGTGGAGAAGGGGCTCTGTAGAAGATTAGCGATTCATTCTCACAAGTTCCTTGTTCACTGTGGGATCAGATGAAAGCAGGTGCCACACCTATGTACTCCTCAGAAATAGCCCTTTCCTTCCTTGGCTGCACACACAGTTCATGCCGTGGTGACCACTTCCTGGGTGCTATGTGCATCCGCGTCCCCTGTATCTCCCCAGCCCAGCTTTCAGGTTGGGCTAACCATCCTGTTTTGCGTTGACAAGCTGAGACCGACTCAAGTTCATGGATGTGGGGGACCTGGCACTTAAACACTGTGGGCTGTCCTGTGGGATCCTTCTACAGGGATATTGACCCCCTAGGGATCGTGTCGGCCAGCAGGATTCTGGCGTGCTGTGAAAATGAGTATCAGAGAGCACAGGAAATGTTGCATTTCTCTTTAGGAAGTTGGCTTTCCTGGTTCTTTTATGTTCTTAATAATTCACACAACAAATATTTGTTGAATCTCCGCCGTGTACTACACATGAAGCTGCCGATCCACTGGTTGGAAACACATGAGCAATTGGATTGTCCCTGTAGGTGGGTTTGGTTAAAGGGAACAGCATCAGGCCACCCTCGCCCTGTCTCTGCCTCTTGTCTGTTACTGGCATCTGCTGTGGAATGAGTGGCAGACTTTGCAATTGAAAACCTGAGCGTGAGCAGATGGAAAGACCAAAGAGTGAGTTGACTGATACTTTAATTATGCATTTTAATAATATTTGCTAAATATTGGAGCTCTATTAAAAAATCGAGCCTAGTTTGAAATCCATCCATAGTTACTGAAATACCCTGTGTAGCACAGAAGGCTGGGCCAGCATCTTGTAAAGGAAATTGGAGATTTTGTACTAGATGTGTGAACGCCTCTGCACAGCACCTACCTGAAGGCCTTTCTGCTTAGTCTAAGGTGTCCCTGAGGGTTCCCCAGCCAGTGCTGACCAGCTCTGAACCATGTCTCCTCCCTCATCTCACCTACTTTGTGGAAAAGGGCAGTGGGCTTTGCAACAGGAACCTGGGACAGAGGCCTGGCGGCAGAAGCACTGGGATCAAGTCATGGGAGTTGGCCAGGTGTTTAGTTCCTGGTATCCTTAGAACTGCATTCCTCAAGCTGCCTAGGGAGGTCACAAGGATCACCCCTATTCCTGCAGGGACAGGGTGACTTCCATCGCGAAGATGGCCCAGGACAGACAGCTCCCAGTGGGCAATGACCAGCAAAGCCTAGATGGATTTTCATCCCTGGAATGCACTCATTCTGGGGAAGGGCTGACACGATTTGACCCTGGGCCTAACTAGAGAGCTGATGAGTTAGCTGGCACTTGTCTTCTTTTAGGGAGCTTCTCTTAAACCTTATTTATTGCTTTTACTGCCATGTGACTGGGAAGAGTTGCTTTTTAGACACCTCCTGTGTATACCTACGAGACTGGTGTCCTCACTGCACCGCACAGTGTGTGGCCCTGTGTCACAGGAGAGACTAGTGAGGAGCCCAGCACACAGGTGCCCTACCCAGTGGCCAGCCCGGCCTGTCTGCCCCCTTCTTGTGCCCCTGTGGCCACAGTTCTCTTCGCTTTGCTTCTAAGTCCTCATCCTGAAGTGGGTGTGGTAACAGGGCCTACAGCATCCAACAGTGTCAGGCACGTGAACTGCAGAGGCGGAGTGCATTTGGGCTGCTGCTGGCCATCCTCCTCCTCACACCCATCCCCTATGGCCGTGCCACATCGTAGGAGGTGCTGTACTGCTTTTCTGTGTTTGTTTATTCTCCTATGGCCGGAGTTCCCACAAAGGACTCAAACCTATTAAGTTCCTGCTTGTGTACTTCCTGTTCAACAGGCCAGCACCTGGCCTGCCGATCTTTTTATCCAGTTCTCTCTTTCTCTGTAAGAACTGGCCTGTCTCTAATGTCCTCACATCTTCCCTTGGTTGACAGGGTTCTCTACCTAGCAAGGCAGTAAGTGGTCCCAGGGAGCTGGGCTCGCGTGACCCCCATCTAGTCTTCCTCTCAGCCCCATAGCACTTTCCCCTATCCTTGCCCTTTTCTGTCTGTATTGCAGAGCTTTTACTGACCCTGAAAACCGTGATCCAGGTAACTTCTGAGTGCTGTTAATGGTAGAGAATAGCCTGTGGTACATGGTCCAAACCTCATCTACATCTGGTTTTTAGAGGGGATTACAGATGCTGCTATGTTGAGGGGAACTCTGGTTGGAGGGCTGGTCCGGTAGCCATGTGACCTGAAGCACCCATGTCAGCACGTGCTCAGCCAGGTGGTGCTGAGTGGATTGCTGTTGGGACTAGTTCTGGGTTCCACTGCCGTTTTACCCTTTTGATCACCTGCCAGATGCCAGGCAGGATGCTAGTGCTCTCCTTACTGCTAACCTGTACAATAAGTTGTCTCCACTCCTTTAAGAAGGGGATTTTGGAAATTTTGGAACTTTGGAAGTAGTGTACCCAGCGGGATCACCAGGACACCAAACGTGGGTGACTCCTATGCATCTCTTGTGAATGCTTCTGTGAGGTCACACCATGAGGTGCAGATGTAGCTTCTGAGCCCAGAAGGTGTCAGCAGATTTGAGTGAGATTTGAGATTTGAAGCACTCATGCTGATCTGCCCCCAGGATTTAGCTGAGCTCCTGCAGGGTGGAGCTCACTCCCCTTCCCGGGAGCTGTTCAGGTCCTGGTCTCCCTGACGTCTTGCCTCACCCATTCTTGCAGCTCCTGGCACTTCCTTTTCATTCATCAGAGTCTTTAAGAAGTGCAGAAATTATTACATTTTTCTCCGGAGTCTCCTCGTCAGATTGTGTGTTGCCTTGAGGTCAGTGGAATCTCATCGACCCAAGTTCCCTATGGAGAACCTGGTGCTTTACTTACTTTTCTCAATACTGTGACAGAATTCCTGGCACAAGCAACTTAAGAAAGGGAGGTTTATTCTGGCTCAGTGTTTTGACGGTATAATCCACCGAGGCAGGGACATCGGGGAGCGGGCACGTGAGGCCGTCACCCTGCATCTGCAGTCCGGAAGCAGAGAGATGGGTGCTGGGGCTCGGCTGGCTCTCTCCTTTGTTCCTTTTATTCTGTCTGGGACTCTGGTCCGTGGTGGTGCTGTCCACATTCAGGACGAGCCTTCCCTCCTCAGCTACAGGAAATGTCCTCATGGACACTCCCGGGTGTGTCTCCTACATGATTCGAAAAGCGGTCAACCGGACAATGAAGATGGCTATTCTACTTCATATGTATGAGAGATTGTGCTAAGCACTCAGGACAGGGTGAGGGGCACTGCAGGTGGAGACCCTGCCCTGACAGTGTCCTCAGTACCGATTGCGATATATAGCGCACAGGAATTGAAGCTGTGCATCTGTATGGAGTGGAAGTTGTACTTCCAGCACAAGTGCTGCAGCTTAGTCATCCCAGGAGAAGGGCTGCAGCTTAGTCGCCCCATACCTAGTGCCATCATGGCAGAATGAATCGTGGAATCTCAACAGCAAGGTTGAAATGGGTGCCTTCTTCAGAGCCAGTCCACACAGACTGTCAGTGGCTGAAACCAGTGAGGGGCGGCCTGGAGCACAGTTACAGCCACCCCTCATCTTCTCTTCGTGTTTTCTGCAAATCTCCCATCAAAGAACCTTTCTCTAGCATGGGGTCTCATATCCTAGAGGAGTTGCTTCTGTGCAGGATGAACAGAGGGTATCTGGCACTCAGCTGAGCGCTGCTGAGGGTGCCTTTGCTGTTCTGTCAGACACCAGCTACCCCATGCCAGCGAGTTGCTTCTGTGCAGGATGAACAGAGGGTATCTGGCACTCAGCTGAGCGTTGCTGAGGGTGCCTTTGCTGTTCTGTCAGACACCAGCTACCCCATGCCAGCTGGCAGACTGAGACTTGCCAGCAGTGTTTACTTGGGGTGTCATGGCCCCGAAAAGATTTTAGACAGGATGCCCTGGGATTGATTGATCACAGCCAGCACAACCCACCTAGACATGACTGTGCTGGGCTTTATCTCACTTTCTAGAACTGCTGCTTCCTGTGGGGAGAGGTGCCTGGCTCTGCCGCTTTTCCTGATGAGGAGGCAGGGGTGAAGCTGCTCCCCTTTCTAATTGTCTTCTTGAATCTCCTCAAGGATGCTTCTTAATGGCGCTCTGTCTTCTCATCTGCTGAAAACAACAACAGCATCAAATCTCTTTAAACAAGACTCTTAAGACCTGGTCCACTACATTTTCCTAATAGTCGTGTTTGGAAAATAGTCTTATCTAATAGTACAAACAGCTTCTGTCATCAGTGCAGCCGATTCCTTGATCATCTTAAGTGAAACACTGGGTTGCACTTGGTGCCTGCCTTTGGGGAATTCGGCTCTTAGAGCTGTTTGTAATAACTCGGTTCAGAGCCCTTTTATCTTGCACTGCACAGCACAGAGTTTTTGCGGCCAGGGAGAAGCACTGTGCCTGGCCAGGGATGTTGTCAAATCACCCCAGCTGTTTGACCTTTGATGGGCATCGGATCAAAGTGACATGGGCCCAGATCTGACTGCTGTTCACCCCCACCAATCCCAATATGATGTCTGTGCATACCTTAGAATTACTTGGAAAGGAATCAGGGTCAACACATGGAGAGCACAGATTTCAGGTTTGGCTAAGAGTGTATAAAAGGGCATTTCATGCACAGCATGGCAGGTTTCTTTGTGTGCGTGTGTATACATGAATTGACATGTATTGTGTTTGTGTGACTGGGTATGCATTGGCATCCACACAGCCTGTGTTCTCCTGGTATGTCTGTTATTGTGAGAATGCATATCTTTTCTAAGAAAGCCATAAAATTATACAGCATAAGTTACCACCCAAAGAGCACTCACTAGATGCCAGATACGGACCTGATCCATTTTCATAGACTGCTTCATGTTTTAGGTCCCCCAAAGGGTTACCATTGTTGGAGGTGCTGCAACATCAGGTCAGTGCTCAGAGTGAACTGTATAAGCTCCTATTCTATTTCCTCGTTCCAAAATCCATTTACTATATTGTCCCCAGATAGAGGACACGTCTGATATTAAACTAGTAAGAACAAATACTACACTCGATCCTAGCCCAAAGCCCTCAAAGGGATAGATCGCTCAATTTTTGCAATAGCTTTCTGATGTTTTTCTCCCATGGACCGCTAAGAAAACGGAGGCCCGTGAGGTTATTTCACTCACTCCAGGTCACCCAGTGAGTCGAGGACCAGATGGAACCCATGCTGCTCTCTGCTGTGCATTCAGCTCTGTCTAGGGGTTGTGCCCAGGCCCCCAGCCCCTGCTGTATCTGCCCCACTATGCTTAGAGGAAACACGTAGAGATGGCTGAATTCCTTGGACTGGTCCTGGTGGGCACCTGCCTCCCCTCCCACCATTTTACCTTCTTTTCTTCAAAGGGTTCTAGAACATTCCTAACCAAGCAGGTCTTGCTGCAGCGAAACAGTACAGACCTCTTCTTGGACAGCACACCCACTGCAGGCAGCTTCTGTTTGTTTGGGCCTCTGGCATGAGAGCTCTGTGGAGATGGCAGGGCACTTACTGAGAGGAGGAAAAGTGGCACCAGCTGTCTGAAGGCTGGTGATGCCAACTAGAAAACCAAGTCGGGGGAAGAGAATTGCTGAGCATGCATAGCCACCTTCCCATCAGTGTAATTCTATTTATGACAATTTGCTAATTTCCCTGAGCTCTAGTAGGGCGGGGCTGCACCCTTCTACATGTAATCCTTCACCCCAGAGCTGGCACACGACACCCAGCCCATCTTCCTGGTGGTGGTGTTTGGAGAAGTCAGTGATGGGCAGCACCCACTCCTCCCTCCTCTCGAAGCCAGTTTGTAAAGCGCTGCATCAGCTTCTTGTGATGGATTTCTGACTTTCTGCTTGGCAGACCCTGCACAATACCCAGGTGTTCCAAGCATGCCACTCATTTTCCCCCCCTGGGAAAGTGAAACTAGCAAACTTCCCCACTACAGGTTGAGAAGACAACCTCAGAAATCCTCACTGGGCTTCATGTTCCCCAAGGGCATAGGAGACTGAGTGACTATCAAACAAGGCCATAGTAAACATCAGTCACATAAATCTAGACAGATCTACAGAGCTGTTCAGTGGCACTAAATACCTGTGGTACAGTCCTGCAGCGTCCAGCACTGACACGGGTAGACAGTGGCAGAGGAAAGGTGGTCTTCTACCTCTACATTCTTTCTGCAACTGTCTGTATTTCTCAAAGATTTGAAAGTGAACATCAATGGACATTGATGGCTCCTCTAATTGAGATGGTATGTCTGAAAATGTTGTTAATAAGAAGAGGCTTTGAACTAGTCATGGTAATGCACTTGGGAGGAACACCTCAGGTTCAAAGCAAACCTGGGTCCACAGTAAGACCCTGCTTCAAAGAGCGCAAGGCCAAACAAGACCAGGCAAGGCAGACAAAGGAGGGTAGGAGGGAAGGAGAAAGGAGGGCAGAATCCCATATGAACATTGACCAGCTAATTCAATAATAAATAATGATCAGTGACTAATGGTAATGAGAATACAGTCCCTGTGCAAGAGACCGGGCTCCTTAAAAGTGGATGGATCCTCTTGTTCTTTTCATCCCCAGCACAGGTGTCTGGTAGCAGTAAACACAGGTGTGAATCAGCTCATAGGTGAGTGGACACAGGCTCAAACCCAACACAGTGTGGCAGGTACAAGATGGATGCTGTGTTGTGCAAGGTGGGGATAATCACGTGGGGGTAGCCACAGAAGGAAGTGTTAGCTTCTGGAGTGGAGCCAAGAAGTTGTCCCAGAGCCTACGGCAGTAGGAGATGGGTGGGTGCTCACCGTGAAGGTGACGTGGAAGAGTGCTCCAAGCAGACAGGAAAGCAAAGCTCCCCGAGTGTACACATACGTACAAGGGGGTGGGATGTGAGCACTGGGCAGGAAAAGGGACAAGCAAGCCATGAGGAACTTGTATGTTGTACTGACAGGGCGTTGGGCTGTTTGTCCCAATAGGGATGGGTCGACATGGGGGGATTCTGAGAAGTAGAGCATGTGATGAGTCTTGTAAGTAGACTGCTCTGACTGATTAGTGCCCTGTCCCAGTTTCCAAGGAGGCCTGGGAAAGGTACTATCCTAATGGTGGTGTGTTGCTGGCGATGAATTGTAGGTCACCTACATCATGAGACTCACTCCTGATCTGGAAGGTTGCATGGAAAAGCACAGCAGTGGCTCCACTCTGCGCCCCACACTGTGTGGAGAAGAGAATGAAGTCTCCGGGAGCATGGAGATTGCCTGAGACATTGCAGGGTGCGTGCTTCAGAACCACGGAGAGCTCCCCACTGGGCTTTCCTCTAGGCTGGAAGGGTAGAGGAGAAGCTGCTGTATGCAGGCGCATCCCCTGGTGTGACCCAGCCCTAGGCAGAAGGGTCCTTGCTGTCCAGCAGTACCTTGATTCCTGGCTTCAGGAAGTGAGGAGCTCACATGATATATCTAGGAGTATGTGAAATGGTGCTCAGAGCAAGGGCTGCAGGGTCTACCTTGACTGGGTTCAAGCCTGGACCACTCACTTCCCAGCATCACAGCTCTCCTGTTCCCTTCACTGACCCTAAGGCTTTGGAGTTTTGTTGTTGTTATTAATCTGTGAGATGGGGAAGCATGGTAACTCATACCTTTAATCTGATTACTTGGAAGCCTGAAGCAGGATTGCCATGAGATTAAGACCAGCCTGGGCCACAGATGAGACTAGACTGAAGAGAAAGACCATGCAACAGAAAACCCAAAATAAAACAAAAAAGACCAGAGACGTGAATATGATGATCTGTGTCTGTCTGCATGTATGAAGATGTCATAGTGAAGTGATCTATGCATACTGTCTACATGTATGAAGATGTTATAGTGAAGTGATCTATGTGTACTGTCTGCATGTATGAAGACGTTATAGTGAAGTGATCTATGTATACTGTCTACATGTATGAAGACGTCATAGGGAAGTGATCTATGGATTAAGACCAGCCTGGGCCACAGATGAGACTAGACTGAAGAGAAAGACCATGCAACAGAAAACCCAAAATAAAACAAAAAAGACCAGAGACGTGAATATGATGATCTCATACTGTCTGCATGTATGAAGATGTCATAGTGAAGTGATCTATGCATACTGTCTACATGTATGATGACGTCATAGTGAAGTGATCTATGCATACTGTCTGCATGTATGAAGACGTCATAGTGAAGTGATCTATGTGTACTGTCTACATGTATGAAGATGTTATAGTGAAGTGATCTATGTATACTGTCTACATGTATGAAGACGTTATAGTGAAGTGATCCATGTATACTGTCCATATGTATGAAGACGTCATAGTGAAGTGATCTATGTATACTGTCTACATGTATGAAGACGTTATAGTGAAGTGATCTATGTATACTGTCTACATGTATGAAGACGTTATAGTGAAGTGATCTATGCATATTGTCTACATGTATGAAGACGTTATAGTGAAGTGATCTATGTATACTGTCTACATGTTTGAGGGAGTTAGAGTGGAGATAACTGCCTATCTCACAGTCAGCATATTCTAGAGTTTGAATTTGAAAATAATATCCAACTGAGAAGGTACATGGTAGATGCTCACCACAGAGCTTCCCACAGGGACACCTGGGGAATGTTCTCTGCAGGAGCAATAGTGATTTCTGTCATTATATCTCCTCTCTTGCCCCAAATGCCAGCGTGTGCCTATTAAGAATTAGTAGCTTGGGGCTGGAGAGATGGCTCAGCAGTTAAGAACACTGGTTGTTCTTGCAGAAGATCTGGGTTTGAATCCCAGCACCTACATGGCAGCTAACAACTATCCGTAGCTCCAGTCCCAGGGGATCCAACGGCCTCTTCTGACCTCTGCGGGCATTGCACAACACAGGTGCACTTACCTACATGCAGGCAATACACGCATACACATAAAATAAAAATAAATAAAAAAATTTAAATATTAGCAGCTTCCCCATTGCCATGGCAACCTTGTATCACAGTGAGAACTGTGGCTGACCAGCATGGCCACTTTTGGGCACAGGCTTAGGCACCAGACTGCTTGGGTGGCCTCTAGGACTACAAGGGAGAGGCCGTGTGTGCAGCCGTACCCCTTTGTGGCTCACCACAAATGAATAAGTGGGCAGCTGGGGTGGCTCCCAAAGGCCACTTTGCAGGTCCCCATGGACTCCCTCATTCCTCGTCTGTTCCCTCCAAGCTCCTCATTCTGCTTGTCTGTGGTATAGGCTCTGCTCTGTGCTGTGGACAGCCAATCACCTCGAGAGCCTGGCATGAGTTCTTAATAAGAGATTACCATTGCTTCCTTCTGAAGTCTTAATCTTCTACTAGTACAAATAAGCCTTGGGGAGAATCATGACGGACAGCAAGAACACAAAAGTGAGCACTTTGAACCCAAATATGTGGGAGGTTTGTACCCTCAGGTCCCCTCCTTTCAGATTGGAATGGGGCAGCCAGGGAGCTGAGTCAGGTGCACACACCAGGGCCCTCAGGCTCTAGTTTTCGTTCTTAATGCTGGGCACTGATTGGGCTTTCTAAGGGTTTATCCATCAACCTTGTTCCTCACCTTCCTCCCACACAGGGGGCTCTTTAACCTGTCACTGTGTAAACATCAGAGTTGCTTTCTGAACTGATAAGTACAGCCCAGTCTTGTTTTCTGTCCTAATGTTCTTTATAGAATTGCCTATGCTGGTTTGTGTCTTGCTTTTTCAGGAAAGCCCTCACCTCAATGCACTTCCCCATCTGTCCTCACCGAGGGGCCCCAGTGCATGACTTCGAGTCTGTTTCCTTCCCTAGGAATTGATCCCCACTTAGAGAATAAGCTCTGTGGGAGTCACAAGACACTAGCTGTAGGTCCAAACCAAAAACTGTGACTGTACCCTTTTCAACAGTCCTGTGAGTACACTGCCACTTCCTGTCTGCTGACAAGGATTTAGGAAAGCGGGTGGTTCTTTGCTTGGTTTGTTTGGTTGGGTTTTTTGGTTAGTTGGTTGCTTGGTTCGTTGGTTGTTTGGCTTTGGCTTTTTGGGACAGGTCTTACTATGTAGCCCAGGCAGGTCTGGAAGAATTCATGATCCTCCTGCCTCAGCCGGGTAGGTGCTGAGATTGCAGATTGGTGTACCACCATGCCCGATTTGAAGGTGATATTTGGTATCTTTTTCACAAGAAAGTCTCTGTCACACAATGGCTGCAGAGTGTGGGCAGTCACGATGATGACCCATTCACTGTGGCACATTGTATGACCTGGAGTTCCTGTACATGGTGGCTGGTGGAGGCTGTACACATGGCTCCCTCAACCAAGATGGTGGGTGAAGGTTGCTTGGGAAAGTGACGTAGCAGTGGACGTCTCCCAGGAAAGACCATGCCCCTCAGGGCCACTGAGTTTTGTGCACAGTGCTTGGAACCACGTGGCCAGCAGCACAGCTCCCGCATGGTCCCTGACCCCTTGAAGGGGAGCCTCGGTTTCCACTCTCCTGGGACGTACCCTCTCCTGCTGCACCTCGGGCTCCTGCTCGTGCTCCCTCCATCCCCCAGCTCCTTCCAGTTCCTTCCAGAGCCTTGGCTCTGATGTCCTTTCTGCTGGGCCAGTTCCAGTCTCTGTACCTGGCTCTGGCCCCTCATCTTCCCTAGCTCCTTTTCCTAATTGCCCAGTTCCTTCCTTCTGTCAGCACGTTGTTCTCTATCTTCAATTGACCGTTTTAACCGTGCTGAAGTGTGTGGCTCAGTAGTGCAGCCTCATCATGCATCTTCAGAGCGTGTCACCTTTGCAAACTGAAACTAGACCCAGAACCCCACCTCACAGCCCCTAGTCCCACCCCCTCGGCCAGCATGCTGCTTCCGCCTGTGGATGCGACCTCCCCTAGGTTCCCTGTCTGAGTGGAGTCCTTGTGTGTGTGTTTGTGACTAGCACCCTTGTCCTCAACTGTGTTCAAGGACCACACACAATGTATCAGGCTTGCCTTCCTTGAAGGCTGGGTGATACTGAGTTGTGTGGATGGACTGCGATGTTTATTCAGTCATCTGAGAGTGGACACGGGCCATTCCACCTTCTGGCTGTAAGCAGCCCCACTGAGAACATGGTGGACATCTTTCCCGCCTTCCTACTTTGACTCTCATAACATGTCACCAGTGCTGGGGTTGCTGGAGGTCAGTGTTTTCAAATTGCAAAACCATCTCTCTTGTGCCAGTGACCTCCCCAGGATTAGGTTGTAGTCTTGGTTCAGTCTCCCTAAAAGCCACTGTATCCCTCCTTGTGGAACTAACAGATGAATCCTCACTCCTGGGATTGTCACCAAGCAAGACCAAGCAAGAAAGAGGACTAACAGTGTATTGCAGAGAACATGCCAACGACAACAACAGTTCAGCAGACAGACCTGCCCTGGGTGGTGATGAGATGGGGAGGGGGCATGTGAAGGGTTCCTCTTGGGAGAGACCTACATACACGAAATCTTTGGTAGGTGGCCCTGGAAGAGGGAGATCTCTCAGAGGCTGAGACATCAAAACAGGAAGGCCAGGAAGTTCTCAAGACGGAGAGGAAAGCAGGATCCTGCTGACAACAGGATCATTTACTGATGTGTCCACATGCTCCTCAGGACCCTGTTTGGTTGCAGGGCTCTTGTCCCCAAGCTTTAGATAACGAAGCTGACCCAGGGTATCAAGTTGGTTATCCAAAGCCCAGGTGAGGTGGTGGCAGAATTCTAAGGTTCAAAGCTGTGCTGATCTTAGCTGTGAGCCTCACCCAGAGCGTGGAGAGCAGAGCCCACCAAGTGAGGGTGCTGTTTCTCTGAGCCATGATGTCCCCCGGGTGATCCCAGCATTTCAAGAACAACTCCCAAGCTCTCAAATTCTCACATGGGGTTAGGGAGGGAGGAAGGTAAGTTGAATATTCAGGTTGATGTGAGGTGGAGTGGAGTTTGGGGCAGAGTGGAACTTACGCAAAAGAGTCTTGCAAATCTGCAGAAGGCATCAGCCAAGTTTGCTGAGCCTCGGGGCCTCTAGGCTGCAATGAAAGGGCCGTAGCCCCCCCCCCCATGAAGGGTTGGCCCTGTGCTGCTTTCCTGGGACGTTTCCTCACTGATCTGTCTTCTTTGTCAGACAGCGTTGGTGCCGCAGCTGCTGGAGCTGGCCATGTTCTGGGTCTCCTGTGGATTCTTAGGCTGGTGGTGAAGTCACTAGGTGTAGCGTGCTTCAAGGGGACAAGGAGAATGCCTTGGAAACGCTTCCTAGAGGAAGTGAGGTCAAAGAGGAGACAAAAATGAACCAAGTGAGGAGAGGAAAGCGGGGAAGGCAGGAAGTGCAGTGTGCGGAGTCCGAGCATGTGGTAGCTCATGCAAGGCATTGTGGGGGCCTGGGTAGCCTGCCTCAGCCGTTACTGAGCAAAGTCTTGCTGTGGTCCAGCCGAGTTCTCTAGGCAGCCCTAGTCTGTGCAGCTTTCCATGGATGCCCAGTGGGGCTGCTGGCCACAGAGATGCATGAGCCTGCATCCCCTGCTGGCCTCTGCTCCTTTGATCATCTGCCTACAAGGTGTTCCCACGCCACTGTCCCCAGGCTCGGTACCTGTGAGGGTCAGTTTATCAGTTTCTATCGTCACCGGATGGGCTTGATCCCAGGCTGTTTTTAGGCACCTCTGTCTCCAGCCTGTCTGCCACTGTGGCCTGCCTCAGGTGGACACACGGGATGTGTTCGTTGCATGAAATGTACTTGTCAGAGGAAGAAGGAAGTGGCTTTTCTCCCATTTCCAATCGCTAGAGAATCTTCCACACTGAGTTTTCCTGTTTGATTTAGACTTGCATCTGGTGGCTTTAATTTCTTGGGAAGAGAGGCCTGTGCAGACTGACTGAGACCTGCGCTGGGGCCTCTCTGCAGCTCCCAGGATCTGCCTGTAATCTGCACTTCCAGGCCTAGATTTCTTCATCCACTGATACTTGCTGAGAGACTTTACAACTTCCTCAATTCTGAGCTCGTTTGAGGGTCCCTGCTCACCATGATGCGTGTTATCACATCGAGCTGTGTAAAAAGACAAGAGACCAGCACGACTGCAGTATACACTGTCCTGAACAGTCAGCCATGGTCCACCTCACACTGCTTTACCCCCCTCCGCCCCGCCCCCAAGAACCACTGGTAGGATATGATTACCCCAGCAGCTCTCCCTTGTGGCACCGTCCCCTAGCTGGATGCAGTAAAGGCTGAGGGAAGAGGCATGTGTTATGGTTCTGTGCTCTGGTTTTCACGGTCTCTGGGTGATGCCTTTGTAGCTGGATTGACCAGCACTCGAGCAGAGGGCAGACCTATCGACTTAAGAGTCTTCTCATCTGGGGTCTAGAATTTTCTAGAGCTCTGCTAGTCCTGGGGCTCAGTGGGAGCCAACTTTTCCTTGACTAAGGCTTACCCCTCTCTGAAGCGCAGCGGCGAGGCGAGCGTGGAGGGGCTCCTGAACCAGCTGGTCCTGGAACACTTGCAGCTGGCTCCTCTGCAGTGGGGTGAGTACCATGGCCACCTGCGGTGTCTGGATGGGGGGGTATCTGCAGTGTCTGGGTGGGAGTGGCAGGAGGGTACCCTAAGGAGTGCCTCTGAAAACCACGGGGAAAGGACTTCATCTCATTCTGATGTGCCTCTGTGAGTGGGCAGCTGAGCACTCGGGCAGGCTCTGCTACGCTTGACTGGGTTTGGTGCCATCATAACACAATTGCAGCACACAGAATTTGTCTTGACTCCTCATTTGTAGTCGGCCCTCCTCTAGAATGGCAATTGAGTCTCAAAATGCTTGTAGCGTTTAGCTACATGGGGTGGCGGGAGGGAAGGAGGGTGTGTCTTCCTCCCTGTTCCGATGCCATGTGCCTGGACTGGGCTTCACAGCTTCCCACACTGTGTGTGGACAGTGTGTTTGGTGAACTCCTAACCTCAGCTGGGTGCAGCCCACAGGGGTCACTGTCACTCAGCAGAGCCGCATCAATCTGGCTGCGTGTGCTTGCGCAGCTCTGGGCTCTGACCCAAGCCCATGCCTTCCTAAGTAGCACTCAAGGGTAGTTTGCAACAGATACTCGTGTGTGTTTTTATTGTTGTGAGGGACTTTCCTGCTGTCTGGAAGTTATTTCATCAGATTGTCTATGTTGGGATCAGCTGTAAATAATCACTTGCCATCTTCCTTTTCCTTGTCTACACCCAAGAGACTGCCCAGTGTTCTCTTCTGTCCACCAGTACGTGCTGGATGATGAGTTCTAGCCATCTATATGCCAGGCATGTGGGCATCACCTGTGTGGCCTTTCACCTTATGTCCCATCCCTCTAAATCCTTGGGCCATGCAGGGTTTGAACCTGGGTATGTGTTTCACATGGGGCTTCTTCCCTGGACTTCTTTCCCCTTACCCCACCGAAATGCAAAGTCGGTTTAATCCTTACCCAGCAGCTCAAGGGCTGCCCTTTGCAGGCACCCAGTCACCCAGGCACTTGTCCAGGGTAAAATATGCCTGGGAATAGCTACTTCTCTCCCACATCTGGGCCCTCCTGTCGGGTGGGGGTGGCTCCAGAGAACTAGGCCAATATGGTCTCTAGCCAGAGGAGATTCTGCAGGGCAGAGAGGTGCTGTGTTCCTGGGGTAGGTGAATGGATGGCCAGTCAACAGCACAGTGATAGAAGCACCTGGAGCAGAGACCAGGGAGCCTTGTGAGACACTACATGGTATAGACCCCCGAAAGCATGCAGAGCTCTGCTCTACATGGTATGAGGGGGGCACTGAGCAGTCAGAGGACTCTGGCCAGGCAGAACAGGCCCATGAAGAGGGAGGGAGCTTGGGTGGCCCAGCTGCTCCTGTCCTTTGCAGGAGAGGCCCCATTTGCCCCTTTCTGTAGCTAGAAAAGCTTATCACTACCACTTCTTAGCAGGAAGCCAAGTGGGAAGCCACCTGCTGTCACCAACCCCGTGCAAAAGCCAAGGCTCCAGCACCTGAACACCAGCTGAGCTGGTGGGATTTCAGGCCAGGTCAAGGCTTAGCAATTAACACTGATAACAGCCTCTCCCTGCTTGCCTCGCCCCTCCCTTGGGTGTGCATTCTTCCAGTGTGCAGCCTGGAGAATGGGGAGAGCTGGTGTGAATCAGAATCAGGCCTAGGGAGGGAAGCTGGGCAGCCACACGGGCCAGAGGGCCTCCAACATGGCTGGAGGCCACATCAGAGCAGGCGGTACCATGTTGTGCCACTATTCCCATTTCTCCCTGAATTTCCTTCCTGGTTTTCATGGAGGAGTTCAGAGTCCTATCCATGGCATTTCCAGATAAGGAGGCCAGGGGTTCAAAACTCTGTCATGTGCCAGGTATGACGTTTGGAGAGAGTAACTTAACTATTCTGAACCTGTGTTTCATTAGCGATGGAGTAGAGGTCAGAATGCCTGTGGTCACCATTTGCCATGGAGACCACAAGATGCTGTCTGGACAGGCGCTGCCCTCATTAAGCTCTGCTGTTTCCTCCCCAAGTTCTCTCCTCTGCACTGCTTCTGTTCCCTGTAGGAAACATAGTTTGTGGCGGGCCTGGATGCTCAACTCAGCATGTGGTGAAATGACAGCTCACTGTAGCCCTTGGCCTAATCCTTCCTGCCTTTGAGAATGGGGTCTCTTGTGTAGTTGTGTGATTACTTCTGAACTCGGTGATTCAGAGGCGGGAGGTGGAGGTGGGAAGTCCCACACGCTGGGTCTTTTTACCTGGACAGAACATGACACTGAGCTTTGAGATGGCATGGACTTGCCCACAGCTGTCTTACAGTGGACTAGAGACAAAGCACAGACACTTGCCAGTGTGTCTGGGATAGCATAAACCCCTTCTGGCCACTAAGCAGTCATTGGAGCTGCTCCCACTCCCAGAAGTGGGAGACTTCTGTACAGAGATTTCCAGTATTTTTGGAAGATAGCTTAGCTCTAAGTCACATAGCCAAGCCTCAGTGTGACCAGCATGCGAGGCTTCTCCACTGATGTGTGTGGCTCACCCAGCACACACCCAGGGCCTGACTGCCAAGTGGCCCCTCTGGCATCCACATAAGACCAGCCATGTCTCAGGGATGCCATAGGGGGACCCTCCAGGCACTCATTGTCCTTAGCAGGGATCAGAAGGTGAGGGCCTACTAAGAGGAGCCACATGCCATTGATAAGAGGACCGTGCTGCCACACAACCCCTAATTCAGAGTTGGCCCAAGAACTGCCATCTTTCATCATTCATCCCTAGAAAGGTTGAGAGGGGAGGTGTTGGGCCCTCTACAGGGCTAAGGGAGAAGTCTGGCAGATGGGATGTCACTTTTCATTACTGCAGGAAGGTCAGCATGCCCTTATTAGAACTGTGGGCCTATAAACAGTCCACTGGAGACCAGAAGAGTCTCATTAGGTGACTATCATAGCATGATGCTGGGGTGGGGCCTGTGTCTCCAAAGTCCATTCACCAGTAGATAGGACCACATAACCCTGCTCCACAGAGTTGTGGGGAAGCTCAACTGCTTGAATAGTGGATGGTAACCACTGTCCCTGTGTGAGGTGTGCAGGGTGAATGGCAGATTTCATAAACCGGGTGTTTGATGGTGTGATATTGTTATGAGCTGGATTCCTTGAGTTGGCCAGTCAAAGTGAAATAAGACCGGTTCCAAGAGGAACACTCCTAGGTAAGAGGGGAGTGCTTTCCCAGGAAAGAGCCTTCATCTGCCTGGTGCCTGTCATGAGCTGGGAAGGTCCCTGGCAGGGGACCAAGTCCCTCTACTGCATGTGCTCTGGGCTCTCTTGGGGCTGCTCCTGTTCTTCTTGGAAGTTAAAGTTTAGGTTGGCTATTGTGGGCACATGTTACATGCACACCAACGTGTACGCAGATGTACTGACACCTCAAAGCATGGGACGGATTTCAAAAGTAATGCTGAGACCCAAACGTTCCTCCACTGAGAGGCCTTGGAGGAGTCACTGTGAGGTCGATGGCATCATGATGCTCAGTTGGTCTTCAAAGGGTAAGCAATAAGAGTTTACCAGCATTTGCCATCTGGGAAAACTCATGTAGGTTTAGAACACAGTGAGCCAGGCCACATGGTGATGCAAGAGAGAAAGACAGTGTTGCCTGTCTCCCTCACCAAGCCCTGTGCTTGTTTCCCAGTGACATGTGATGGTACAAGGGCTTGGTACCAGTTTAAAGCCACTCACTTCCCACTGTGTCTGTCACTTGTACAGGGGATCCTGTGTCTTTAGCAAGCTAGCTTAGACCTCTAACCAAGATCCCCATGACTTAGACTCCTAGCTGTCCCCTAGAGGACATACCAAGGCCACAGCTCCCCAAGAGCCCATGTCGTCTGTGCAAAGTCAGGTCAGACCACTCAGGCTGCTGTTCAGTTCCAGCGCTCTGCCTCTGACAGGGCATCTTCCCAGTATCCACAGCTTTGGTGTGAGCAGTAGGGTCCCTTCTCTGACTTAGAGCAAGTTCCCCTGGTGACTTAGAAAGAAGCAGTCTATTATTTTTATATTTTGTTTTTATTTTATGAATATGAATGTATCGCCTGCATGTGTGTAAGTGCACCCATGTCGTGCAATGCCTGAGGCGGTCAGAAGAGGGCATGGGATTCCCTGGAACCAGAATTATGGACAGTTGTTAGCTGCCATGTGGGTGCTGGGAACCAAACCCAAGTCCTCAGCAAGAGCAGTTAGTGCTTTTAACCACTGAGCCCTCTCTCCAGCCCCAACAGCCTGTTATTTTAAAGTGACAGTTCTTAAGTGTGTATCCTAACTGCTGGATAAGGAGTGAGGTCTTCCTGTTGTTGGTCATGAGCCCCAGTGACCTCACATACCACCTGTACTCCCTTCATAGGGAGGAACTGCATAGGGCTTGGCTGGGTCTCAGCAGTAGGTCTCACCTGGTCCAGTGCAGCTGAGAGGGAGTGGGTTCAGATTCACACAGCCCTTCACCCCAGAAGAACCCTGACTCTTCCACAGGATTGCTTCATGCAAATTATCTCTTCTCATGGAAGAAAATAAGAGAAAGTCAGGCAAGTCAGGCACAAAACACAGGCCCTTCCCTATCCCCAAACAACCTCTGTCTCAGTTTTGTGCATTTCCAAGTCATTTTGAGATTCTCCGGTTTTAATTTTGTTTATATAAATGACTGTGCCTTTGCTGTGCTCCAGTGTCCTTTTTCATGTCTGACAAAAACATAAACAGACCCCACATTATAAACAAGCTTCACACATATTGTTAAAGGCCGAGCTATTCATCAACTGGAGAAGATAATTTAATACTTGTTCTGTTGTTGAACACTGAGATCTCTCGAAGTGTTTACTATTATAGAAGTCAGATGCCCCACTTTGTACCTAGAGCCTTTTCCGTATTTGGTGGCTATAGGTCAATGTGGATTCTCAGACGTTGCTGGTACCTCAAAGGGTCTTGTCAGAGAGCAAAACCAAGCCATCAGCCTTTGCCTGCATCAGTGACAACAGTGGTAGGCAGACTCAGGTGCTGCCTTGTCACAGAGCTAACAGACATGGGTTTTCGGCCTGACCCAACTAACTCCCACTGGGGAGCCATAGATGGTTTGGGCTAATGGTCAGGTTCTCTGTGCCTCAGTTTCTCTTTTCTAATGTAAAAGGCATCCAGTCCTCCATGTGGGAGGAGTGCTATCATCTCAGAGGAAAAGCTGCCTGGGAACAACTGGATGGACGGGCCACTGACTGACCATTCCTATCTTGCCTGTAGAGAAAAATGAAACAGAATCCAGATGCCACTGGCCATTTGACCACATCCTGGTGTGTATGAATCCTGGACCTCAGTGTTCCCAAGATAGGACTCGGGGAGAGCTGGGTCTCCAGCTGGGCAAGACTCACAGCAGGACACTGAATCTAGGACTAGGCTGGTGCTTCCAAGTCCATGAGTGTCTTAGAACTTTGTGTGTGTGTGTGTGTGTGTGTGTGTGTGTGTGTGTGTGCCAATCTGATCCTCTGTGGGGAGAAGAGGAGGGAGGGGAATGGGCCCATATGAGCTTCTTGGAGAAACCAGTATGTTCCCTGGCTGTCTAGTCTGAGGACTATCTTCTAGTTGTTTCCATAGATACGCAGTGGTGGTGACTAATGGGCTGAGCTG